>NW_026962058.1:0-105503 GCF_032445375.1 Bacillus rossius redtenbacheri
GGACACGTCCGTCCTCTACCGAAGCGCAGCTGGAACTCCTACCTTAAGTTTTTTTTTTTTTTTTTTTTTTTTTTTTTCCTAACCTAACTAAAAACTATGTGTGTTTGGGAGGGGTCCGGGTTAGGAGGGACTTAAGTGCGTCTCAGGCCGAAGCCTATACGCTCTACTCATGCAGGGAGTACCATGCAGACAAGGGAGCATGCATATTGTGCTAAGGAGGGGATTGGCCAGCCATGGCTGCGATTGGCGCCATGACTAACTCCCCTCACTTGACTATTCTAGACTAATACTAGAGATAAGTTGGGCCCAGGTAAAACCTCCATAGACAGAGGGAAAACCCTGGGCACTCACATGCGGGATGCAAATTTCATGCATTAATAGCAAGCAGGTTGGCTACGGGAACAGAGGGATGGTTCAGGAAGAAGAGTTGGACAGAGTAGAAAGTCACTACTTAGCAAGTTTGGGAGGGAACTTGGACTTTTTGTCCGCATTATACTTTATTTGGTTGGGTACTGGTCTTTAGGGGGCGACTTCGTCGTTTCCCACCTGGCTGCCAGCTAGCTTGGTGTTTGAGAAGGGGAAAAATTTGTGTTATGTATATATATATATATATATACACGCTCAGGCATATATACATACATATACACAAACATACATATGGTTGGTATGCATGTTGTGTGTGTGCGATGTCACACTAGTTGCAATGGTAGCTGGTATTCAAAATCTCATGCCATCAGAAACACGACCGGCACTGGAGGTGAGGCCTGCCAGGCGAGCCATGCCCATCAGGCATAAAAAGTCAGCCCTAACAACACAGGCAGTGAACCCTGAAGCAGGTTAGAACATACACCTGCGTGCTTCGGACCATTTTGAATAAGCATCATGTTTGGTTATCACATGTATTACAGCCATCTGTGTGTTTATTTAGGTGTAATTAAAAATCTCATGCCATCAGAAACACGACCGGCGCTGGAGGTGAGGCCTGCCAGGCGGGCCATGCCCATCAGGCATAAAGAGTCAGCCCTAACAACGCAGGCAGTGAACCCTGAAGCAGGTTAGAACATACACCTGCGTGCTTCGGACCATTTTGAATTATTATAATCATGTTTGGTTATTACATAATCACATAATTAATTGTCATGTATGATAATTAGGGCGCAAATGTTCTTAATTTACTTAACTTATACTAAGGGGGTGAAACCTTAAATTTATATTAATTTAACGTTTACTTATTATTTAAGAGCTGCCAGCACACATGTGTATTGTGCGCGAGCTTTGTTTCATTTGTCATGCGCACACTGCTCTTAATTATGCGGAAGCATAGGCAGATTTGTGTTGCCAGCCTGCCACGAGTCCGTGGAAGGCCGGCGCGGGAGGTACTGAGCTGCTCCGAGCGCCGGGCAACTAGTTTTGTTTGGAGGGGGTCGCGCGCTGATTGGCTGGCCAATCAGAGGGCGCCTCGCCTTGCGGGCTGTACAGAGGCCCACAGCTACGGAGGGCGGATGAGTGCTTTGTAGAGCAGGAGGTTTGTTTTTACCTTGCTGCCACATCGTCTACTCATGACTGGGTACAGTGTGCTAATTCTAACCTGAGCTTGCTGGCGCTTGGTGTCAATATGATGACGCCAGAGCAGTTTTCTGTCCATGTGGACACCTAAATATTTTACCACGTCCTTATGCGGGACATTTTCCGCAAACAGACGCAGCTGGGGCCTAGTGTCTGCGGGCGGGAGATTTTTTCGTGTAAACACGATAGCCTCTGATTTGGCTGTGTTTACCTTAATTCTCCAGGTCGTACACCACTGTTCGAACTCAGTGAGTGCTACCTGAAGCCTGTCCGTGGCTAGTTGGAGGTTATGGGATCTGCTGTACAGTACTGTGTCGTCTGCATAGCAGCCTAACTTCACTAGGCGATGTGCTGGGCGTGGCATGTCGCTGACATACATGTTAAATAACACAGGGCCTAAAATGCTACCTTGTGGCACTCCGGCTCTGATTTGTTTGATATTAGATGTAGTACCTTCTGTTGTTACTCTGAAGGTTCTGTCTGCTAGGTAGGATGCTATTAATTTGATATAGCAATCCGGGAAGTTAGTTTGATAAAGCTTGTAGATTAGCCCCGCATGGAATACTCTGTCAAAGGCTTTCTCTACGTCTAAAAATGTTGCTACCACGTAATCTTGTACATTAAATGCACTGGTAATTTCCTCAGTGATTCGTACAAGTTGGTGTACTGTCGAGTGTGCTCCGCGAAAGCCGAACTGTTCGTTTGGGAGCAGGTTATTTTCGTGGATGTGTACCTTAAGTCGGTGTAATATAATACATTCAGCGACTTTGGAAATGGTGCTTAATAGACTTATTGGCCTGTAGTTTTGAGGCAGTGTTTTGTTTTTGCCCGGTTTGTGGAAAACTATTACGTTAGCTTCCTTCCACTGGGCGGGAAAAATATTTAGTCGGAGCATTGCATTAATGCAGGTGGCTAAATATTCTAGGGCTTCATTAGGTAGCTGTTTCAGGACTACAGCCTGAATACCATCATTACCAGGGGCTTTGCGTGGCTTCATTTTTTTGATGGCACGCTTAACCTCCTGTGCTTGTGTCAGTAGGGGTTCTGATGTAGTGGGCAGGCGCAATTTTATCCTAAGTTCGCGATATATTTGCGCTGTGAATTGCCTGTCACAAGGCTGCATGTTAGGTTGGAAGGCGGTTTCTAAGACGTCAGCGAAAGCTTGTGCCTTGTCTTGTGGTTGGAAGGCCAGTCCATTGTTTGTTTGGAGTGGCGGGATTTTTTCCGATTTATTTAAAAATCGTCTGGTCATATTCCAGGCACTTCCGTCCTGAATGTTGAGTTGGGCTATTTTTTCTTCCCATTGGCTGCTGCGCCATAGGCTTATTTCGTCAGAAATAACCGAGTTTAACTCGTTTATTCTGTGTTTTGTGGCCCGTGTGCGTCGCCGGGTGTACTCACGGCGCAGTCTGTTTTTTTGCGATATAAGATCGCTGATGTATGCTGGCAGCTCGTCGTGTGCTAACCTAACCTCTTTTTCTGGGATGCACTGGTTTATACCGGCCTGGATTTGATTAGTTAACTCGGTTACTGCGCGTTCTAAGTTTTCGCTATTTTCGATATTAGTTTCGGCCGCGTCCGGTAGGTTTATTGTGAGGAAATTTTGAAAACCTTGCCAGTCTGCATGTTTGTAGTCTCTGATTTTTCGAGGCTGTTGTGAGCTCGTGGTTGTGTCATCAAAAATTAGATGCACGGGAAAATGATCAGAAGACAGATCATGCACAACTTCAAGTTCGAAACCTGTGTTAACTCGTTTATTTATGACGATATCTAGAACATCGGGTAGAGTATTCAGTCTCCCTGAGTCGTGAGTGGGCTCAGAAGGAGCATGAACATGATAATTTTTATTTAATTGGTGGGTGTAGAGTAGTCTTCCATTTGCAGTTGCGCGCCTGGAATTCCACTCTAGATGCTTTGCATTTATGTCCCCGACTGCGAGGAAGCTGGGGGCTGCATTATATAGGGCGTCTAGGTCCGCAACTGTGAGGGACCTGCCTGGGATCGCATACATTGAAATTAATTTAATTTGCTGCCGATTTATTGTGAGATTTATGCCTATTGCTTCTAAGTTAGGGAAGTCCGGGAGCTGACAAGTGGTATGTTTAATGCTGTTATGTATTGCCAGAGCTACGCCGCCGCTTCTGGTATTTCTGTCGCGCCTATAGATAACATAATTTAAAATTGTTAATCTATCTGTCGGAATTAGGTGCGTCTCGTTTATTGCCGCGATTTTAATTTTATATTTATCCAGGTGGTTTATAAATTCCGGTAATTTAGATTTAATACCGCGTGCATTCCAGAAGAGGAGGGACTGCAACCTAAGACTATTGGCCAGGGCGAGTGTGGATCCCGGGACCTGGTTATTCGCTGCCAGTGAGCTCGTCAGCAAGCGCAACGCAGCAGTCCATGGTCGCACGAAGCTTGTCGGCCATGGTCTTGGACGGGTCACACCAGATGGCTATCAGTTGGCACAGTGGTGCCAGAGCCTGCCTCATGTGACTGCTGCCCTGAAAGGCCTTGCTCGTTTGGAGGATATTTTGCATATCCTCCATTTGTAGGGGCTGGGCGCTGGGGGCGGGAGCAGCTGGGGCAGTTGGCACCACTGGAGCTGCGTCCACGGCCATGTGCTCGGCCGCGGGAGGCGCAGGCTGCCGCGGGGCGGGCTGGGGGGCCTGCTTGGGCGGGACTGCAGCTGCGGCCTGAGTGGCCTGCAGCTTGTCTTGGGCGGGCTGGCGTGGCCTGCCATTGCCATTTTTGTGCCCAGTCCAGTGCTTTTTGGGCTGGGTCTGGCGCTGTCCGCGGGGGCGGGGGTTATTGGCCAGGGCAGGGTAGGCCATGTCATCATGACTGGCCTCCCAGTGCTGTTGCAGGGGGGCGTAAGTGTTGACGCCCGCTCGCAGCATGTAGTCCCCGAAGGTGGGGGGCGGGGGGTGCCTCGGGCCCCAGGGGTTCTGCCTCGGGGGGCCTGGGGGGTGAGAGGGGCCTGGTTGGGGGGCCTGAGCCTGCGCCTCGGCTCGCTGGTTGGCCCGGATGTCGCGGCGAGACTGCTGCTCGCGCGCCTTGCGGATGTCCGGGGGAAGGTGCCTGCGGGTCTCCTTCTTATATTCACTGCACCCCCTGTAGTTGGCGCAGTGCTTGCCCTCGCACAGAGCACATTTTTTGTGTTCCAGGTTGCCGCCATTTGGGCACTCCGTGGCCTTGTGTGGGCCGCTGCACCATCGGCAGACAACATTTGCAGCGCAGCCCTTGCCAACGTGTGTAAAACGCTGGCAATTGCTGCACTGGGCAGGGCCTGACGGGCGTCGATAATCATCGACCCGGATTTTCATGCCTGCAAATTCCTGCAGGGCTTGGATGGTCTCGGTCGGGCATGACTGGGGCACTTCTATCACGAGTGCGTCACATTTTTGGCGCCGCTGCCGGTTCTCCAAGAACCAGCAGTTTTGCACCGGGAGGCTCAGTGCAGCGAACTCCTGCTGCAGGAAGTCCTGAGGCGTGTCGTGGTGGATGCCACGCAACACGAATTTTTTGGGCACTTCGTCCCGCTGAAGCAGGACGGAGTGCTGGGCGCCTATGGCTTGCATGGCTTTGACTGCCCGATGGTAGTCAGTGATGGACCCCGTGTGGACCATTAACTCGTTTCGGCCGCGGTTCTGGCAGATGAATTTCTCTGCCAGCGAGTCCTTCAGTGCCTTGTAGACACGAGGGTATTGGTGCCCCTGGTCTAAGAAGACGAAGAGGGGCTTGATTTTTCGCTGCTTGGTCGCTGCCGCAGGTGGCTCTGAGGGGCCTGCGGGCTGGGGGGAAGGGGGGGCGGGGCCCACCTCGCTGTCGCTGCCTACAGCGTCCCCGTGGGTACGCTTCTGGCGCTTGCCGGCGGTTTGCCAGCCGCCTTGGTCGCTCTCCATTACTGCTTCGCCTGTAGCCATTTGCTGGCCTTGGGCGGACAACCTATGCTCACACAAGCTTGCCCGCTAACCAATTCAGCCCGGTAAAAACCGGGCTGCCGGCTGTGCTGAAGGGGCTGCTACGCCACCGAGCAGCCTGTGTGCACCCTTGATACTTGACCTGCACAGACAGCTGTTACCGCCTGTGCACACTGGGCGCACAGGCTCTTTGCTTGCTGGCTGTGTTAGCACTTAGAAGTGCTAACACAACTTGTAGATACTCTGCTGCACTTCTGCTCTCGTCTCCACGCCGGAGCTGATCCGCTGCCAACCTCTCTGCTCGGCAGCCGGACCTCCACTCCTTTTCTTCTCTACGTTTTTTTTTTTCCTAACCTAACTAATAACTAAGTGTATTTGGGAGGGGTCTGGGTAGGGAAGACTCTAAGTGCGTCTCAGGCCGAAGCCTATACGCTCTAAGCATGCAGGTTATGAACCATGCAGGAGAGGAAGCATGCATCATGTGCTAGGAGGGGATTGGCCAGCCATGGCAACGTTTTAGCCATGACTAACTCCCCTCACTGACTATTCTAAGTTAAAAACTAGATAAGTTGGGCCCAGGTAAAACCTGCATAGACACAGGGAAAACCCTGGGCACTGACATGCGGGATGCAAAATTTCATGCATTAATTACAAGCAGGTTGGTTACAGGAAACAGAAGGATGGTTCTGGAAGAAGAGTTGGACAGAGTAGAAAGACTACTAAGCAAATGGGCGGGAGCTTGGACATTTTGTCCGCATTTAGTTTGGTGGCACTGGTTGTTTCGGGGGCGACTTTAGTCGTTTCCCCCAGGCTGCCAGCCAGCCTGGTGTTTGAGAAGGGAAAAAAAAATTTGTGTTATGTATATATATATATATATACACGCTCAGGCATTTATACATATATATACACACGCATACATATCGTTTGGTATGCATGTTGTGTGTGTGCGATGTCACACTAGTTGCAATGGTAGCTGGTATTCAAAATCTCATGCCATCAGAAACACGACCGGCACTGGAGGTGAGGCCTGCCAGGCGAGCCATGCCCATCAGGCATAAAGAGTCAGCCCTAACAACACAGGCAGTGAACCCTGAGGCAGGTTAGAACATACACCTGCGTGCTTCGGACCATTTTGAATAAGCATCATGTTTGGTTATCACATGTATTACAGCCATCTGTGTGTTTATTTAGGTGTAATTCAAAATCTCATGCCATCAGAAACACGACCGGCGCTGGAGGTGAGGCCTGCCAGGCGGGCCATGCCCATCAGGCATAAAGAGTCAGCCCTAACAACACAGGCAGTGAACCCTGAGGCAGGTTAGTACATACACCTGCGTGCTTCGGACCATTTTGAATTATTATAATCATGTTTGGTTATTACATAATCACATAATTAATTGTCATGTATGATAATTAGGGCGCTTATGTTCTTAATTTACTTAACTTATAACTAAGGGGGTGAAACCTTAAATTTATATTATATTAGCTTTTACTTATTATCGAGGGGCTGCCAGCACACATGTGTATTGTGCGCGAACTTTGTTTCATTTGTAATGCACACACTGCCCTTAATTATGCGTAAGCATAGGCAGATTTGTTTTGCCGGCCTGCCACGAGTCCGTGGAAGGCCGGCGCGGGAGGTACTGAGCTGCTCCTTTTTTTTTTTTTTTTTTAGACCACAGCCCCTCCACGCTGAAGTCAGTCTCACACAGCCGAAGTGTTTGTGAGCCCTGCTAACCAAATGGGAATGATTTGACTTGAGGGAATTGATGCGTGCCAGGTGGGACCTATACGCTTAAGTAGACAATATATAAAACTGCCATTGACTCCTCCCGCTCCTGGGAGGGAGGGGGAGGAGTCATGGCGACGTGCGTCTGGCGCGATAAAGCCTGTAGTAGTGCGAACTTAGCACTCCTACAGCCTATGGGGTGTAGCAAAGGGTTAGGCAACAGTAAACCAGCGACGCACTGGAGGAAACCTGTTACCTGTAATCTGAAAAGCTAGCGCGACCGATGGGAAAATATGGACGCGGAAGAGGTATAGTAGGCTATAACCTTTCCAGGTGGGATTCCTGGAAAAGCTATGTTGGTGCTCTCCGAGCAAGTACACAGCAGGGTTGTGCGAATTTGACAATTGCCTCGGTGACCCCGAGGGCGGCAGGAACTCCTGGCGCGACCTGCAACTAAAAGTAGAAACACATATATACAACACTCTATAATTAGTAGGAGTGGGGGGGATACTGGGTTGGCATTGGCATGCCAATGCAGCATCTATGAAGCACTGAAGCACTGGTGCTGTGGTTGGCGTCACTGTGCAATAATTGAGAAAATGGGAATGAATTTTTACGATGGTTGACTATTATTATTATTACAACTACTAGGGAGATGTTGATATACACTATGGGGGGATGTTAGGATGCGAAAGAGTGAAGCACTAAAATAAATTGGAAGGGCATGATAACGTGGCTGTTGCACTATGTGGCTGCGGGAACCATGGCAGGATCTTGGTGCCATCTCCCCTGCTGACAGGCACTGTGGGCGGCGTCTCTGTGAGCTCCCCTGGCGGCGCAGGGGGGGGGGGGGACGAAGCACTTCCTGGTGGTAAAGATGTCAGGGTATAGGGAGAGAAATTACGTTGTAAAATTAGAACTAAAACACTAATAACACTAATAATGAAAGAGGGAAAAAATTCGTAGAATTAAAGCTGAGCGATGCCGCTGAGTTTTTAACAGTTTATCTTAAAGTGTTTGCAATGCGCCGGGCGCAGTTATGTACTATGACGGCACGAGTGTTTTCTGCTGATTATTTTGGTGTTTTTTATTTGTTTCTGCGTTTAATATTGCAGAAGTTATTTACATTTTAGTGAATCGATGCGTGACAAGTTTTTGGTTCCTGAAGTTTTCTGAACAGTCCGCAACGAGCTACAGCTACCCCGAGGCCACGCCCCCTGCGCGCGGCCAGCCAATCAGTGCTGTTGCGGACCACGGTGATATTTCGACTCGTTCAGGGCGGTTTCTCGCATAGAATATGCTTTGGCCTTTTGTATTTACGTACATCTTCTGGGTGATAACGACCTAGCCTGTTTATTAGGGGATTTGTGTGTGATTCCACTGTTTTATAAAAGGCTACAGCTTGTTTAATAAACTGTTCGTGCATGGTGTCTATGCGAATCTCTGTGTGTACTCTCTTCATGGGAGCATAGTTAGGCACATGCGCGATTTTTCTAAGAGCCTTATTCTGCACCACCTGCAGTTTATTTAAGTGCGTTTTCGCTGCGTAGCCCCACGCTGGAGCCGCATAGGTCATGATGGGTTTCACGCAGGCTGTGTACAGTAATTTGCTATTTTTAATGCTTAGACTTCCCTTGTGGTTTAAGAGAGGATATAAAGTTGCCAGTCTTGCATTCGCGAGTGCTTGTTTATTCGATACCTGTTTGCTCCAAGTTAGGCTCTTATCCATGTGGACTCCCAGGTATTTGACACAGGTTTTGTAGTGTATATTGTTGTTAAAGAGGCGTAGCTGAGGTAGGTTTGCCGGTACCTTCCGGCGTGTAAAGACGATCGCCTCACATTTGTCGACATTGATAGCTGTTCTCCAATCTGTGAACCACGATTCTAACAGATTCAGTGATTCTTGTAGGCGCCTGACTGCTTGTTGCGATTGAGTTGAACTAGCATACAACATGGTGTCATCCGCAAAACACGCGATGTTGGCTCTGGGCAGTTTCGGTAAGTCAGAGACATATATTGAAGAGCATGGGGCCAAGTACACTGCCTTGTGGTACACCAGCTAATATTTTACGTGGAGTAGATGTGGCTCCTGGGATGCTTGCACGAAAAGATCGTTTACTTAGGTATGCGTCCAAGGTTTTTATATACGTATCTGGGAGTTTTATGGCTTGGAGTTTGTATAAAAGTCCGTCATGCCAGACACGATCGAAGGCCTTTTCAATATCGAGGAAGACTGCCGCGGTGTAGTGGCGCCAGTCAAAGGCCTGTGTTATATGCTCAACTATTCTAACGAGCTGTTGAGTGGTGGAGTGGCGAGCTCTAAAGCCAAATTGATAGTCTGGGAGCACTTGTTGCTCTTCCAGGTGTAATTGGATGCGGCGTGCTATTATTTTCTCAGCTACTTTCGAGATGGTGTTGAGCAGGCTTATTGGTCGGTAGCTGGACGGGAGTTGCGGATTTTTGCCAGGCTTGGGAAGCAGAATGATTTTTGCCTCCTTCCAATTGTTAGGCCAGGAGTTGGTGAGAAGGATGCCATTTATGCAGGCTGCTATTGCTTGAAGAGCTGGGATTTTGAGGTGTTTTAGGACAAGGGAAGGGATTTTATCTGTTCCTGGAGCTTTATTAGTCTTCAGAGATTTTATGATTCTTCTGACTTCCGCTTCTGTTGTTAGAAGGGGTTCTGAGGTTGCAGGTGTGAGTCGCATGGCCGCTACTTGCTCCGTTATTAGGAGGGAGTGGGGGGGATTGTTTGGTAGGATGTTGGGTTGGAAGGCCTGTTCTTGGCAGTCAGCAAGTACTGTAGCTTTATCTTATGCGAGAAAGCCATGTTTCCAGTAGGAAGTTGGATAGGCGGGATAATTGTGGGCTTGGAGGACAGGTTTTTCGCCACTTTCCAGAGTGTGTTGTTGGCTGTAGAGAGCTGTTGCACTTTCGCATCCCATTGAGTGGCTCGATGTACACTAAGTTTGGCTTGAAATTCATTGTACAGGTCGGTGTATACCTTCTTGAGCGCTGGGCATCTGTTGCGTTGCCATCGGCGCTTCGCCTGGTTTTTGGCTGTGATTAGCTGTTTTAGTTGCGGGGGGAGGGCAGTAGCATCCACTTTCTTTTTCGTGGTTGGAATAAAAGTATTTATTGCTTGGGATAGGGTCCTAGATAATTTGGCAGAGTACTGCTGCAAGTCCGCAGCCACTGTAATGGTAGGAACAGGGAATAGGTTATTTTCTATAAAGGAGTTGAGTCGCGGCCAGTCTGCTTTGCGGAAATTATAGGTGCGTTTGGTTTGGGCGGTTTTTGTGTAAACATCTTCAAGTGTAGCAATGACTGGTAGATGGTCTGAGTGCAGCTCGTGGATTACTTCAAGTTCGTAGATGAAATTTGTGTTATAATAAATGGTGAAATCTAGGATATCAGGATATTGCCTGGGATTTTCAGGATAGCGGGTAGGATGGTAGGGAGCGCAGACCATGTATTGGTGTAGCTGCTGGTGTGCAAACAGCACTCTGCCATTACTTGTAGTTCGGGCGCAGTTCCACGCAGGGTGTTTTGCATTTAAATCACCTAGTAGGAGGAAGGAAGAGGTGCAAGTGGCTAGGATTTGGAGGTTTTCAGCTGTGATTGAGCGTCCTGGGGGAGCGTAGGCTGAAATGATAGTACATTTCTTGCCTTTAAGTGATATAGAGATTGCTACTGCCTCTATGCGGCCTAAGTCAGGAAGTTGTACTTCATGGTGTATTAGATTGGTGCGGACAGCCAAGGCAACCCCTCCACCCTGGTTGTCCCTGTCCTTTCTGTGGATGATGTACCCAGGTAGGAATAATTTTTCAGTTGACGAAAGATGGGTTTCTGTTAGTGCTAGTATCTGGACATCATGCTCTCGCAGAAATTCCTGAAGTTCAGGCGTTTTGTTTCGCACACTGCGTGCATTCCAGGTGGCGATCGTCTTTAATGTTAATTTATTATTGTGCTCCATCTTGAGGAGCAGGTGCGACTGGTGCCATGGCCATAATTAGGTCCACGGCGAGGTGAATTCTGCGGTCCGCCGCGACTGAAGTGTCAAGCCAGGCCGTTAGTAGGTTGCAAAGTTTTTGCGCAATTTCCATGACAGCAGGGTGTGCACCTGCTACTTTCGTGAGAGTGCCTTGAAGGACTTGGCAGTCTCGATAATTTGTGGCTATCCTCTCTGGTGTGATGTGTACTGGAGGTTGTGGCAATGGCATGCTGCGTGCCACAATGGGGGCTGCTGGCCTGATTGCTGCTGAATTTGGCTGTACCACGACAGTTGTAGCTGGTTCGTTGTGGGTGACAGGCACCTTAGGAGCCGGTGTGGAAATAACTGGCGACTGCACGCAAGCCTGTTGCATTGGTTGTTGTATATTATTTTCTGCTGGAGCAGAGCGGTGGCGCAGCCTTCCTGCCTGGCTTGATGGTTGGGCAACTGGTCTGGCCTGACGTGGCTGGCGCTGTGCATGCTGGTTTCCTGTACTGCGGGGTGTACCAGCCTGTTGACTTTGGCGAGCTGCCTTTCGACGCTCCCACTGTGTTGGCTCCCATAGTTCCGGGAAGTCCTGTTTCAGGGCCTGGTACCTGTTATCGCTGCGAGGGTCCCAGTCATCTCTGTAGCCAGAGGTTTGCCCTCCTTGTGGTCGGGTGTTGTATTGCGGGTTTTGTTTACGCCGTGATGTGACCACATTCCACCCTGGCTCATGAGCCACGTTGGCGGGTTGGGTTTGTGACTCCGTTTGCTGGTAGGCAGGTGCACGGTCCTCGGCATGTTGTGTCTGCCACTGAGGGCGTCTTTTTGGACGCCGGGTCCATTGTTGGTGCTGCTGCTGCTGGTGCTGCTGCTGCTGCTGCTGCCCCCTAGGACGGCGCCTCTGCAGCTCCCGTTGGTAATCGGGGCAGCCCATGTATCTGGCATTATGTGCCATGTTACATCTGGCACAGTGTGGCGGGCGGGGACAGTCCTCCTGTAGTTTGTGTGGGCCGGCACATTGCGGGCACACTGGCTGTTTGCGGCATTGTTTTGCTATATGCCCAAGAAGACAGCAATTCGTACACTGGAGTGGTGTATTTTTATATCGGTAGTCCACCAGCCTCACTCTGAGTCCAATGACAGTGGTCAATGTACTCATTAATGACTCGCTGCCCTGCGGTACATCTAGTTGGTACATGTTTATTGGACGACGAGTCCAGTCGTACATTTGGTAGACTGATAGTACTGGTATGTTTTGAGCCAGTAGGTCCTGGGTAATTCTGGCAGTGCTAGTTCCCCCTGGGATGTCCTTAAGCACATATTTCAACGGTTTGTCTGCCTGCACGCGTGTAATAAAATACTCGGCCTTTATTTCATCAAGTACTTTAATGGCTGCATGGTACTGCTGCACATTGGTGAAATAGTACAGTGTCCCCCTGTTGGTGTTTTTCGCTGAGAAAATTAATCCTAGCCTGTTGAACTGGTCGTACAGCCGCTCATATGGCAGCGCGGCTGTGTGGGTGACTGTGATTGGGGCAGTGCGAAAGGGATTCGCGCCCTGTTGTGCAGTGGAGGTGTCTGTCAGGGCTGGGTGATCCTGCGCCACGCCCGGCGGTATCTGACTGCATGGAGGCGAGCTGCCTGGTGTCTGGCTGCCTGTTGTCACATCACCTGTGACATGGTGATTCAGGGACTGAATTTTTGTGACTCTGATGTGTTCGTCGCTACTCTTTCTCTTGAGAACACCTTGTTCAAGAGAAGAGGTTTCGCGGAATTCTACGTCACTCGAGGTCGCCATGTTAGCTAATTAAATAACAATAATAATTATTCCTACAGGATTTATTACGATCGCCTAGCAAAGGAAGGGAGTGGAGCACCCACTGACCTACGACCCTGGGACTGAGTTAGCCAGGGCCGCGGCTAGGCAGCGAGACGCTGCGCCTCTGGGTGTCACACACTCAATTTAAAACCTATCCGTCGCACGACGCGGTCGTTCAAAACTGGGGGCGGAATTCTGGACTATTCTGACTACTTTCAGGATGAGCAGCAGGACTACATCATCTCCGAACGAAGCTAGGAGCGGAACTGAAAGTGTCTGCGAATGTGACTGAGCTGCTCCTTTTTTTTTTTTTTTTTTAGACCACAGCCCCTCCACGCTGAAGTCAGTCTCACACAGCCGAAGTGTTTGTGAGCCCTGCTAACCAAATGGGAATGATTTGACTTGAGGGAATTGATGCGTGCCAGGTGGGACCTATACGCTTAAGTAGACAATATATAAAACTGCCATTGACTCCTCCCGCTCCTGGGAGGGAGGGGGAGGAGTCATGGCGACGTGCGTCTGGCGCGATAAAGCCTGTAGTAGTGCGAACTTAGCACTCCTACAGCCTATGGGGTATAGCAAAGGGTTAGGCAACAGTAAACCAGCGACGCACTGGAGGAAACCTGTTACCTGTAATCTGAAAAGCTAGCGCGACCGATGGGAAAATATGGACGCGGAAGAGGTATAGTAGGCTATAACCTTTCCAGGTGGGATTCCTGGAAAAGCTATGTTGGTGCTCTCCGAGCAAATACACAGCAGGGTTGTGCGAATTTGACAATTGCCTCGGTGACACCGAGGGCGGCAGGAACTCCTGGCGCGACCTGCAACTAAAAGTAGAAACACATATATACAACACTCTATAATTAGTAGGAGTGGAGGGGATACTGGGTTGGCATTGGCATGCCAATGCAGCATCTATGAAGCACTGAAGCACTGGTGCTGTGGTTGGCGTCACTGTGCAATAATTGAGAAAATGGGAATGAATTTTTACGATGGTTGACTATTATTATTATTACAACTACTAGGGAGATGTTGATATACACTATGGGGGGATGTTAGGATGCGAAAGAGTGAAGCACTAAAATAATTTGGAAGGGCATGATAACGTGGCTGTTGCACTATGTGGCTGCGGGAACCATGGCAGGATCTTGGTGCCATCTCCCCTGCTGACAGGCACTGTGGGCGGCGTCTCTGTGAGCTCCCCTGGCGGTGCAGGGGGGGGGGGGGGACGAAGCACTTCCTGGTGGTAAATATGTCAGGGTATAGGGAGAGAAATTACGTTGTAAAATTAGAACTAAAACACTAATAACACTAATAATGAAAGAGGGAAAAAATTCGTAGAATTAAAGCTGAGCGATGCCGCTGAGTTTTTAACAGTTTATCTTAAAGTGTTTGCAATGCGCCGGGCGCAGTTATGTACTATGACGGCACGAGTGTTTTCTGCTGATTATTTTGGTGTTTTTTATTTGTTTCTGCGTTGAATATTGCAGAAGTTATTTACATTTTAGTGAATCGATGCGTGACAAGTTTTTGGTTCCTGAAGTTTTCTGAACAGTCCGCAACGAGCTACAGCTACCCCGAGGCCACGCCCCCTGCGCGCGGCCAGCCAATCAGTGCTGGTGCGGACCACGGTGATTTTTCGACTCGTTCAGGGCGGTTTCTCGCATAGAATATGCTTTGGCCTTTTGTATTTTCGTACATCTTCTGGGTGATAACGACCTAGCCTGTTTATTAGGGGATTTGTGTGTGATTCCACTGTTTTATAAAAGGCTACAGCTTGTTTAATAAACTGTTCGTGCATGGTGTCTATGCGAATCTCTGTGTGTACTCTCTTCATGGGAGCATAGTTAGGCACATGCGCGATTTTTCTAAGAGCCTTATTCTGCACCACCTGCAGTTTATTTAAGTGCGTTTTCGCTGCGTAGCCCCACGCTGGAGCCGCATAGGTCATGATGGGTTTCACGCAGGCTGTGTACAGTAATTTGCTATTTTTAATGCTTAGACTTCCCTTGTGGTTTAAGAGAGGATATAAAGTTGCCAGTCTTGCATTCGCGAGTGCTTGTTTATTCGATACCTGTTTGCTCCAAGTTAGGCTCTTATCCATGTGGACTCCCAGGTATTTGACACAGGTTTTGTAGTGTATATTGTTGTTAAAGAGGCGTAGCTGAGGTAGGTTTGCCGGTACCTTCCGGCGTGTAAAGACGATCGCCTCACATTTGTCGACATTGATAGCTGTTCTCCAATCTGTGAACCACGATTCTAACAGATTCAGTGATTCTTGTAGGCGCCTGACTGCTTGTTGCGATTGAGTTGAACTAGCATACAACATGGTGTCATCCGCAAAACACGCGATGTTGGCTCTGGGCAGTTTCGGTAAGTCAGAGACATATATATTGAAGAGCATGGGGCCAAGTACACTGCCTTGTGGTACACCAGCTAATATTTTACGTGGAGTAGATGTGGCTCCTGGGATGCTTGCACGAAAAGATCGTTTACTTAGGTATGCGTCCAAGGTTTTTATATACGTATCTGGGAGTTTTATGGCTTGGAGTTTGTATAAAAGTCCGTCATGCCAGACACGATCGAAGGCCTTTTCAATATCGAGGAAGACTGCCGCGGTGTAGTGGCGCCAGTCAAAGGCCTGTGTTATATGCTCAACTATTCTAACGAGCTGTTGAGTGGTGGAGTGGCGAGCTCTAAAGCCAAATTGATAGTCTGGGAGCACTTGTTGCTCTTCCAGGTGTAATTGGATGCGGCGTGCTATTATTTTCTCAGCTACTTTCGAGATGGTGTTGAGCAGGCTTATTGGTCGGTAGCTGGACGGGAGTTGCGGATTTTTGCCAGGCTTGGGAAGCAGAATGATTTTTGCCTCCTTCCAATTGTTAGGCCAGGAGTTGGTGAGAAGGATGCCATTTATGCAGGCTGCTATTGCTTGAAGAGCTGGGATTTTGAGGTGTTTTAGGACAAGGGAAGGGATTTTATCTGTTCCTGGAGCTTTATTAGTCTTCAGAGATTTTATGATTCTTCTGACTTCCGCTTCTGTTGTTAGAAGGGGTTCTGAGGTTGCAGGTGTGAGTCGCATGGCCGCTACTTGCTCCGTTATTAGGAGGGAGTGGGGGGGATTGTTTGGTAGGATGTTGGGTTGGAAGGCCTGTTCTTGGCAGTCAGCAAGTACTGTAGCTTTATCTTTAGGCGAGAAAGCCATGTTTCCAGTAGGAAGTTGGATAGGCGGGATAATTGTGGGCTTGGAGGACAGGTTTTTCGCCACTTTCCAGAGTGTGTTGTTGGCTGTAGAGAGCTGTTGCACTTTCGCATCCCATTGAGTGGCTCGATGTACACTAAGTTTGGCTTGAAATTCATTGTACAGGTCGGTGTATACCTTCTTGAGCGCTGGGCATCTGTTGCGTTGCCATCGGCGCTTCGCCTGGTTTTTGGCTGTGATTAGCTGTTTTAGTTGCGGGGGGAGGGCAGTAGCATCCACTTTCTTTTTCGAGGTTGGAATGAAAGTATTTATTGCTTGGGATAGGGTCCTAGATAATTTGGCAGAGTACTGCTGCAAGTCCGCAGCCACTGTAATGGTAGGAACAGGGAATAGGTTATTTTCTATAAAGGAGTTGAGTCGCGGCCAGTCTGCTTTGCGGAAATTATAGGTGCGTTTGGTTTGGGCGGTTTTTGTGTAAACATCTTCAAGTGTAGCAATGACTGGTAGATGGTCTGAGTGCAGCTCGTGGATTACTTCAAGTTCGTAGATGAAATTTGTGTTATAATAAATGGTGAAATCTAGGATATCAGGATATTGCCTGGGATTTTCAGGATAGCGGGTAGGATGGTAGGGAGCGCAGACCATGTATTGGTGTAGCTGCTGGTGTGCAAACAGCACTCTGCCATTACTTGTAGTTCGGGCGCAGTTCCACGCAGGGTGTTTTGCATTTAAATCACCTAGTAGGAGGAAGGAAGAGGTGCAAGTGGCTAGGATTTGGAGGTTTTCAGCTGTGATTGAGCGTCCTGGGGGAGCGTAGGCTGAAATGATAGTACATTTCTTGCCTTTAAGTGATATAGAGATTGCTACTGCCTCTATGCGGCCTAAGTCAGGAAGTTGTACTTCATGGTGTATTAGATTGGTGCGGACAGCCAAGGCAACCCCTCCACCCTGGTTGTCCCTGTCCTTTCTGTGGATGATGTACCCAGGTAGGAATAATTTTTCAGTTGACGAAAGATGGGTTTCTGTTAGTGCTAGGATCTGGACATCATGCTCTCGCAGAAATTCCTGAAGTTCAGGCGTTTTGTTTCGCACACTGCGTGCATTCCAGGTGGCGATCGTCTTTAATGTTAATTTATTATTGTGCTCCATCTTGAGGAGCAGGTGCGACTGGTGCCATGGCCATAATTAGGTCCACGGCGAGGTGAATTCTGCGGTCCGCCGCGACTGAAGTGTCAAGCCAGGCCGTTAGTAGGTTGCAAAGTTTTTGCGCAATTTCCATGACAGCAGGGTGTGCACCTGCTACTTTCGTGAGCGTGCCTTGAAGGACTTGGCAGTCTCGATAATTTGTGGCTATCCTCTCTGGTGTGATGTGTACTGGAGGTTGTGGCAATGGCATGCTGCGTGCCACAATGGGGGCTGCTGGCCTGATTGCTGCTGGATTTGGCTGTACCACGACAGTTGTAGCTGGTTCGTTGTGGGTGACAGGCACCTTAGGAGCCGGTGTGGAAATAACTGGCGACTGCACGCAAGCCTGTTGCATTGGTTGTTGTATATTATTTTCTGCTGGAGCAGAGCGGTGGCGCAGCCTTCCTGCCTGGCTTGATGGTTGGGCAACTGGTCTGGCCTGACGTGGCTGGCGCTGTGCATGCTGGTTTCCTGTACTGCGGGGTGTACCAGCCTGTTGACTTTGGCGAGCTGCCTTTCGACGCTCCCACTGTGTTGGCTCCCATAGTTCCGGGAAGTCCTGTTTCAGGGCCTGGTACCTGTTATCGCTGCGAGGGTCCCAGTCATCTCTGTAGCCAGAGGTTTGCCCTCCTTGTGGTCGGGTGTTGTATTGCGGGTTTTGTTTACGCCGTGATGTGACCACATTCCACCCTGGCTCATGAGCCACGTTGGCGGGTTGGGTTTGTGACACCGTTTGCTGGTAGGCAGGTGCACGGTCCTCGGCATGTTGTGTCTGCCACTGAGGGCGTCTATTTGGACGCCGGGTCCATTGTTGGTGCTGCTGCTGGTGCTGCTGGTGCTGCTGCCCCCTAGGACGGCGCCTCTGCAGCTCCCGTTGGTAATCGGGGCAGCCCATGTATCTGGCATTATGTGCCATGTTACATCTGGCACAGTGTGGCGGGCGGGGACAGTCCTCCTGTAGTTTGTGTGGGCCGGCACATTGCGGGCACACTGGCTGTTTGCGGCATTGTTTTGCTATATGCCCAAGAAGACAGCAATTCGTACACTGGAGTGGTGTATTTTTATATCGGTAGTCCACCAGCCTCACTCTGAGTCCAATGACAGTGGTCAATGTACTCATTAATGACTCGCTGCCCTGCGGTACATCTAGTTGGTACATGTTTATTGGACGACGAGTCCAGTCGTACATTTGGTAGACTGATAGTACTGGTATGTTTTGAGCCAGTAGGTCCTGGGTAATTCTGGCAGTGCTAGTTCCCCCTGGGATGTCCTTAAGCACATATTTCAACGGTTTGTCTGCCTGCACGCGTGTAATAAAATACTCGGCCTTTATTTCATCAAGTACTTTAATGGCTGCATGGTACTGCTGCACATTGGTGAAATAGTACAGTGTGCCCCTGTTGGTGTTTTTCGCTGAGAAAATTAATCCTAGCCTGTTGAACTGGTCGTACAGCCGCTCATATGGCAGCGCGGCTGTGTGGGTGACTGTGATTGGGGCAGTGCGAAAGGGATTCGCGCCCTGTTGTGCAGTTGAGGTGTCTGTCAGGGCTGGGTGATCCTGCGCCACGCCCGGCGGTATCTGACTGCATGGAGGCGAACTGCCTGGTGTCTGGCTGCCTGTTGTCACATCACCTGTGACATGGTGATTCAGGGACTGAATTTTTGTGACTCTGATGTGTTCGTCGCTACTCTTTCTCTTGAGAACACCTTGTTCAAGAGAAGAGGTTTCGCGGAATTCTACGTCACTCGAGGTCGCCATGTTAGCTAATTAAATAATAACAATAATAATTATTCCTACAGGATTTATTACGATCGCCTAGCAAAGGAAGGGAGTGGAGCACCCACTGACCTACGACCCTGGGACTGAGTTAGCCAGGGCCGCGGCTAGGCAGCGAGACGCTGCGCCTCTGGGTGTCACACACTCAATTTAAAACCTATCCGTCGCACGACGCGGTCGTTCAAAACTGGGGGCGGAATTCTGGACTATTCTGACTACTTTCAGGATGAGCAGCAGGACTACATCATCTCCGAACGAAGCTAGGAGCGGAACTGATCTGTGACTGACTGAGCTGCTCCGAGCGCCGGCAACTAGTTTTGTTTGGGGGGGGTCGTGCGCTGATTGGCTGTCAGGCTCGGCCAATCAGAGTGCGCCTCGCCCACAGCTACGGCGGGCGGTGCGCCAGGATTGATTTCGGAAGCTTATACTTCTGTGTATTATTTGGGTCGTAGTTTCCAAGGGAGGAAATATGTGGATTTAAATTATTCACGCATTTATCGTAAAAATTTTGGGTTGTGCGGATATAAAAATCTTGCAAAGTTTCAGTGTTAGTTTCGCTGTGCAAGTTCTCTACTGGACAGTATATCGGGGCGTCTGCAGCGATTCGAATGCACCTCTTCTGAACTCGCTGCAGTTTTATTAGATGGCAGTATGCAGCAGTAGCCCAGACTGGGGCTGCATACGTGATTATCGGGCGTATGAGAGCTTTGTAGAGCAGTAATCCGTTTTTGACTGTGCTGCCACATCGCCTGCTCATTACAGGATATAATGCGCGCATTCTAACCTGAGCTTGGGTTTGTTTAATGTCAATGTGCTGTCTCCACAGGAGTTTCCTATCCATGTGGACACCTAGGTATTTAACTACGTCCTTGTGAGGGATTGGCTCATCAAATAGACGTAGTTGCGGCCTGTTGTCGGCTGGCGGGAGGTTTTTGCGTGTAAACACAATCGCCTCAGACTTGGTCGTGTTTACTTTTATGCGCCAGGCTGTACACCACTGTTCAACTTCAGTGAGCGCAGTCTGGAGCCTGGTAGTGGCCAGCTGTAGGTTATGAGATCTGCTATACAGTACAGTGTCGTCTGCATAGCAGCCTAGCTTGACTAGTCTGTGTGCGGGGCGAGGCATGTCGCGTACATATATATTAAATAGTACTGGGCCTAGGATGCTGCCCTGCGGCACTCCGGCTTTAATTAATTTTAGGTCAGACGTTGCCCCTTCAGATGACACTCTAAAGGTTCTGCCTGCTAGATAGGATGCAATGAGTTTAGTGTAGCAATCCGGGAAGTTTGCTTCATACATTTTATATATTAGCCCTGCATGAAAAACTCTATCAAAGGCCTTTTCTACATCGAGAAACGTAGCAACTACGTAGTCTTGGACGTTGAATACGCTGGTTATCTCTTCGGTAAGACGGACCAGTTGATGGGTAGTCGAATGAGCACTGCGAAAGCCAAATTGCTCATTTGGCAGCAAGTTATGTTCGTGTATGTGTACTTTGAGTCTGTGTAAAATTATGCGCTCCGCAACTTTAGACACAGTACTTAAGAGGCTTATTGGCCTGTAGTTCTGGGGCAGTGTTTTGTCCTTGCCCGGCTTGTGGAAGACTATTACTTTAGCTTCCTTCCACTGGGAGGGAAAAATATTCAGTCTGAGCATTGCATTAATGCATTCAGCCAGATATTCTAAGGCTTCGTCTGGAAGCTGTTTGAGAACAACTGCTTGTATGCCGTCGTTCCCAGGGGCTTTTCGCGGCTTCATATTCTTGATAGCACGCTTAATTTCTTGGGCCTGGGTGGGGAGAGGCTCAGAGATAGTGGGCTGGTGCAGTTTAGCGCGGAGTTCGCGGTAAATTTGTGCAGTGAATGGCCTGTCGCAAGGCTGCAAATTGGGCTGGAATGCTGTTTCTAAGGTGCTTGCGAAAGCATGCGCCTTGTCCTGGGGAAGAAATGCAAGTCCATTATTTGTTTGGAGGGGTGGAATTTTATCAAATTTATTCAAAATTCGCTTAGTCATTGCCCAGGCACTCCCGTCCTGTACATTGAGCTTCGCGATTTTGTCTTCCCACTGGCTGCTACGCCACAACGAGAGTTCATCTGATATAGCAGTTTGAAGCTCGTTGATTCTGCGTTTGATAATGTGCGTGCGTCGCCGTGTGTATTCGCGGCGCAGTCTGTTCTTTTGCGATATCATATCGCAAATGTATGCTGGCAGCTCGTCATGCACTAACTTAACCTCCTTTTCTGGGATGCACTGGCTAATTCCGTCTTGAATTTTCGCGGTAAAATTTGTTATAGCGGTTTCTAAATTATCACTATTATTTATTTCATCAAGTTCTGAAAGATTTAGTGACAAAAAATTTTTAAAACTGACCCAATCTGCATTTTTGTAATCCCTAACTTTGCGAGGTGGATTTGATTCGACATTTGCGTCGTCAAAAATTAAGTGAATAGGGAAGTGGTCAGACGTTAAGTCGTGTACAACTTCGAGTTCGAATCCCGAGTTCACACGTTTATTAATAACGATGTCTAGAACATCTGGGAGAACCCCCACACGCCCTGTGTCGTGTGTGGGCTCCATGGGAGCATGAATTTGGTAGTTGTGATTTAATTGGTGGTTATAAAGAATTGTACCATTCTGTGTGGCTCGCCTGCTGTTCCACTCTCTGTGTTTAGCATTTATGTCTCCTAAAGCGAGGAAGGTCGGGGCCGCCCCATACAGGGCGTCCAGATCAGCCTCGCTCAGGGACCTACCTGGTCGCGCATACATAGAAATAATTTTTATGTTTTGCCTGTTAATAGTTAGGTTTATGGCTATCGCTTCAAGATTGTGAAAAGCGGGGAGCTGCCACTATGTGTGCTTTATACTTTTATGAACAAGAAGAGCCACTCCTCCGCCTCTGTGATTTACTCTGTCGCGCCTATAGATTACATAATTTAATATAGTAATTCTATCAGTCGGAGTTAAGTGGGTTTCATTAATCGCAGCTATTTTTATTTTGTATTTTTCTAAGTGGTGAATTAATTCCGGTATTTTATTTTTAATGCCGCGTGCATTCCAGAATAGGAGGGACTTAAGACTATGGGCCGCGGTTGGTATGCAACACTGGGCCGGATTACGAGCTGCCATTGAGCTTGGCAGCCAGTGTCTGGACGAAGCCCATCATCGCATGGACTTTTTCTGTTAGGGAAACAGATGGGTCGCACCATATAACCATAAGCTGGCACATGGGGACGATTGTGGCCGCCAGATTTTCATCCGTGTTGAAAGTGCGCGACTGCTCGAGCACTTTCTGGAAGTCAGCCAGGCCCGGTTTCGAGGCTGGCTGCTGTTGGGGCGCGGGCGGTGCAGTTGGCAGAACTGGAGCTGCGTCTACCACCATGCTCGTCTCAGGTTTCTTCTCTACGTTTTCTTTTTTCCTAACCTAACTAATAACTAAGTGTATTTGGGAGGGGTCTGGGTAGGGAAGACTCTAAGTGCGTCTCAGGCCGAAGCCTATACGCTCTAAGCATGCAGGTTATGAACCATGCAGGAGAGGAAGCATGCATCATGTGCTAGGAGGGGATTGGCCAGCCATGGCAACGTTTTAGCCATGACTAACTCCCCTCACTGACTATTCTAAGTTAAAAACTAGATAAGTTGGGCCCAGGTAAAACCTGCATAGACACAGGGAAAACCCTGGGCACTGACATGCGGGATGCAAAATTTCATGCATTAATTACAAGCAGGTTGGTTACAGGAAACAGAAGGATGGTTCTGGAAGAAGAGTTGGACAGAGTAGAAAGACTACTAAGCAAATGGGCGGGAGCTTGGACATTTTGTCCGCATTTAGTTTGGTGGCACTGGTTGTTTCGGGGGCGACTTTAGTCGTTTCCCCCAGGCTGCCAGCCAGCCTGGTGTTTGAGAAGGGAAAAAAAAAAATTTGTGTTATGTATATATATATATATACACGCTCAGGCATATATACATATATATACACACGCATACATATCGTTTGGTATGCATGTTGTGTGTGTGCGATGTCACACTAGTTGCAATGGTAGCTGGTATTCAAAATCTCATGCCATCAGAAACACGACCGGCACTGGAGGTGAGGCCTGCCAGGCGAGCCATGCCCATCAGGCATAAAGAGTCAGCCCTAACAACACAGGCAGTGAACCCTGAGGCAGGTTAGAACATACACCTGCGTGCTTCGGACCATTTTGAATAAGCATCATGTTTGGTTATCACATGTATTACAGCCATCTGTGTGTTTATTTAGGTGTAATTCAAAATCTCATGCCATCAGAAACACGACCGGCGCTGGAGGTGAGGCCTGCCAGGCGGGCCATGCCCATCAGGCATAAAGAGTCAGCCCTAACAACACAGGCAGTGAACCCTGAGGCAGGTTAGTACATACACCTGCGTGCTTCGGACCATTTTGAATTATTATAATCATGTTTGGTTATTACATAATCACATAATTAATTGTCATGTATGATAATTAGGGCGCTTATGTTCTTAATTTATTAACTTATACTAAGGGGGTGAAACATTAAATTTATATGAAATAACATTTACCTATTATTTAATTATATAAGAGCTGCCAGCACACATGTGTATTGTGCGCGAGCTTTGTTTCATTTGTCATGCACACACTGCCCTTAATTATGCGGAAGCATAGGCAGATTTGTTTTGCCGGCGAGCGCCGGCAACTAGTTTTGTTTGGAGGGGGTCGTGCGCTGATTGGCTGTCAGGCTCAGCCTATCAGAGGGCGCCTCGCCCTCAGCTACGGCGGGCGGTGCGCCAGGATTGATTTCGGAAGCTTATACTTCTGTGTATTATTTGGGTCGTAGTTTCCAAGGGAGGAAATATGTGGATTTAAATTATTCACGCATTTATCGTAAAAATTTTGGGTTGTACGGATATAAAAATCTTGCAAAGTTTCAGTGTTAGTTTCGCTGTGCAAGTTCTCTACTGGACAGTATATCGGGGCGTCTGCAGCGATTCGAATGCACCTATTCTGTACTCGCTGCAGTTTTATTAGATGGCAGTATGCAGCAGTAGCCCAGACTGGGGCTGCATACGTGATTATCGGGCGTATGAGAGCTTTGTAGAGCAGTAATCCGTTTTTGACTGTGCTGCCACATCGCCTGCTCATTACAGGATATAATGCGCGCATTCTAACCTGAGCTTGGGTTTGTTTAATGTCAATGTGCTGTCTCCACAGGAGTTTCCTATCCATGTGGACACCTAGGTATTTAACTACGTCCTTGTGAGAGATTGGCTCATCAAATAGGCGTAGTTGCGGCCTGTTGTCGGCTGGCGGGAGGTTTTTGCGTGTAAACACAATCGCCTCAGACTTGGTCGTGTTTACTTTTATGCGCCAGGCTGTACACCACTGTTCAACTTCAGTGAGCGCAGTCTGGAGCCTGGTAGTGGCCAGCTGTAGGTTATGAGATCTGCTATACAGTACAGTGTCGTCTGCATAGCAGCCTAGCTTGACTAGTCTATGTGCGGGGCGAGGCATGTCGCGTACATATATATTAAATAGTACTGGGCCTAGGATGCTGCCCTGCGGCACTCCGGCTTTAATTAATTTTAGGTCAGACGTTGCCCCTTCAGATGACACTCTAAAGGTTCTGCCTGCTAGGTAGGATGCAATGAGTTTAGTGTAGCAATCCGGGAAGTTTGCTTCATACATTTTATATATTAGCCCTGCATGAAAAACTCTATCAAAGGCCTTTTCTACATCGAGAAACGTAGCAACTACGTAGTCTTGGACGTTGAATGCGCTGGTTATCTCTTCGGTAAGACGGACCAGTTGATGGGTAGTCGAATGAGCACTGCGAAAGCCAAATTGCTCATTTGGCAGCAAGTTATGTTCGTGTATGTGTACTTTAAGTCTGTGTAAAATTATGCGCTCCGCAACTTTAGACACAGTACTTAATAGGCTTATTGGCCTGTAATTTTGGGGCAGTGTTTTGTCCTTGCCCGGCTTGTGGAAGACTATTACTTTTGCTTCCTTCCACTGGGAGGGAAAAATATTCAGTCTGAGCATTGCATTAATGCATTCAGCCAGATATTCAAAGGCTTCGTCTGGAAGCTGTTTGAGAACAACTGCTTGTATGCCGTCGTTCCCAGGGGCTTTTCGCGGCTTCATATTCTTGATAGCACGCTTAATTTCTTGGGCCTGGGTGGGGAGAGGCTCAGAGATAGTGGGCTGGTGCAGTTTAGCGCGGAGTTCGCGGTAAATTTGTGCAGTGAATGGCCTGTCACAAGGCTGCAAATTGGGCTGGAATGCTGTTTCTAAGGTGCTTGCGAAAGCTTGCGCCTTGTCCTGGGGAAGAAATGCGAGTCCATTATTTGTTTGGAGGGGTGGAATTTTATCAAATTTATTCAAAATTCGCTTAGTCATTGCCCAGGTACTCCCATCCTGTACATTGAGCTTCGCGATTTTGGCTTCCCACTGGCTGCTACGCCACAACGAGAGTTCATCTGATATAGCAGTTTGAAGCTCGTTGATTCTGCGTTTAATAATGTGCGTGCGTCGCCGTGTGTATTCGCGGCGCAGTCTGTTCTTTTGCGATATCATATCGCAAATGTATGCTGGCAGCTCGTCATGCACTAACTTAACCTCCTTTTCTGGGATGCACTGGCTAATTTCGTCTTGAATTTTCGCGGTAAAAGTGGTTATAGCGTTTTCTAGATTATCACTATTATTTATTTCGTCGAGTTCTGAAAGATGTAATGACAAAAAATTTTTAAAGCTAACCCAATCTGCATTTTTGTAGTCCCTGACTTTACGACGTGGGTTCGAGTCGACATTTGCGTCGTCAAAAATTAAATGAACAGGGAAGTGGTCAGACGTTAAGTCGTGTACAACTTCGAGTTCGAATCCCGAGTTCACACGTTTATTAATAACGATGTCTAGAACATCTGGGAGAACCCCCACACGCCCTGTGTCGTGTGTGGGCTCCATGGGAGCATAAATTTGGTAGTTGTGATTTAATTGGTGGTTATAAAGAATTGTACCATTCTGTGTGGCTCGCCTGCTGTTCCACTCTCTGTGTTTAGCGTTTATGTCTCCTAAAGCGAGGAAGGTCGGGGCCGCCCCATACAGGGCGTCCAGATCAGCCTCGCTCAGGGACCTACCTGGTCGCGCATACATAGAAATAATTTTTATGTTTTGCCTGTTAATAGTTAGGTTTATGGCTATCGCTTCAAGATTGTGAAAAGCGGGGAGCTGCCACTCTGTGTGCTTTATACTTTTATGAACAAGAAGAGCCACTCCTCCGCCTCTGTGATTTACTCTGTCGCGCCTATAGATTACATAATTTAATATAGTAATTCTATCAGTCGGAGTTAAGTGGGTTTCATTAATCGCAGCTATTTTTATTTTGTATTTTTCTAAGTGGTGAATTAATTCCGGTATTTTATTTTTAATGCCGCGTGCATTCCAGAATAGGAGGGACTTAAGACTATGGGCCGCGGTTGGTATGCAACACTGGGCCGGATTACGAGCTGCCATTGAGCTTGGCAGCCAGTGTCTGGACGAAGCCCATCATCGCATGGACTTTTTCTGTTAGGGAAACAAATGGGTCGCACCATATAACCATAAGCTGGCACATGGGGACGATTGTGGCCGCCAGATTTTCATCCGTGTTGAAAGTGCGCGACTGCTCGAGCACTTTCTGGAAGTCAGCCATGCCCGGTTTCGAGGCTGGCTGCTGTTGGGGCGCGGGCGGTGCAGTTGGCAGCACTGGAGCTGCGTCTACCGCCATGCTCGTCTCAGGTGCCGGGGCTACCTGCGGCCGGGAGAGCGCGGTCGTGCGCTTCGCCGGGGCTGGCGCAACCTTAGCTGCTACGAGCTTATCCTGGGCAGGCTGTCGCGGCCTGTCCTGCCCAGGCTGCGGGGGCCTTTCCTGAATGGGTCGCGGATTTTTTTTTTTTTCCTAACCTAACTAAAAACTAAGTGTGTTTGGGAGGGGTCCGGGTTAGGAGGGACTTAAGTGCGTCTCAGGCCGAAGCCTATACGCTCTACTCATGCAGGGAGTACCATGCAGACAAGGGAGCATGCATATTGTGCTAAGGAGGGGATTGGCCAGCCATGGCTGCGATTGGCGCCATGACTAACTCCCCTCACTTGACTATTCTAGACTAATACTAGAGATAAGTTGGGCCCAGGTAAAACCTCCATAGACAGAGGGAAAACCCTGGGCACTCACATGCGGGATGCAAATTTCATGCATTAATAGCAAGCAGGTTGGCTACGGGAACAGAGGGATGGTTCAGGAAGAAGAGTTGGACAGAGTAGAAAGTCACTACTTAGCAAGTTTGGGAGGGAACTTGGACTTTTTGTCCGCATTATACTTTATTTGGTTGGGTACTGGTCTTTAGGGGGCGACTTCGTCGTTTCCCACCTGGCTGCCAGCTAGCTTGGTGTTTGAGAAGGGGAAAAATTTGTGTTATGTATATATATATATATATATACACGCTCAGGCACATATACATACATATACACAAACATACATATGGTTGGTATGCATGTTGTGTGTGTGCGATGTCACACTAGTTGCAATGGTAGCTGGTATTCAAAATCTCATGCCATCAGAAACACGACCGGCACTGGAGGTGAGGCCTGCCAGGCGAGCCATGCCCATCAGGCATAAAGAGTCAGCCCTAACATCACAGGCAGTGAACCCTGAAGCAGGTTAGAACATACACCTGCGTGCTTCGGACCATTTTGAATAAGCATCATGTTTGGTTATCACATGTATTACAGCCATCTGTGTGTTTATTTAGGTGTAATTCAAAATCTCATGCCATCAGAAACGCGACCGGCGCTGGAGGTGAGGCCTGCCAGGCGGGCCATGCCCATCAGGCATAAAGAGTCAGCCCTAACAACGCAGGCAGTGAACCCTGAAGCAGGTTAGAACATACACCTGCGTGCTTCGGACCATTTTGAATTATTATAATCATGTTTGGTTATTACATAATCACATAATTAATTGTCATGTATGATAATTAGGGCGCAAATGTTCTTAATTTACTTAACTTATACTAAGGGGGTGAAACCTTAAATTTATATTAATTTAACGTTTACTTATTATTTAAGAGCTGCCAGCACACATGTGTATTGTGCGCGAGCTTTGTTTCATTTGTCATGCGCACACTGCTCTTAATTATGCGGAAGCATAGGCAGATTTGTGTTGCCAGCCTGCCACGAGTCCGTGGAAGGCCGGCGCGGGAGGTACTGAGCTGCTCCGAGCGCCGGGCAACTAGTTTTGTTTGGAGGGGGTCGCGCGCTGATTGGCTGGCCAATCAGAGGGCGCCTCGCCTTGCGGGCTGTACAGAGGCCCACAGCTACGGCGGGCGGTGCGCGAGGATTGATTTTGGGCGTTTGTATTTTTGTTCTACGTCTGGATCATAATTTCCGAGAGTAGAAACAAATGGGTTTTGACTATTTATGCATTTATCATAAAAAGTTTGGGCTGTACGAGTATAAAAGTCTTGCAACGTTTCCGTGTCTGTTTCGCGATGCAAGGCTTCTACTGGGCAGTATCTCGGGGCATCTGTAGCGATTCGGATGCATCTGTTCTGAATTCGCTGCAGTTTTAATAAGTGCGAGTTTGCTGCAGTGGCCCATACAGGGGCTGCATATGTTATTATAGGGCGGATGAGTGCTTTGTAGAGCAGGAGGCCTGTTTTTACCTTGCTGCCACATCGTCTACTCATGACTGGGTACAGTGTGCTAATTCTAACCTGAGCTTGCTGGCGCTTGGTGTCAATATGATGACGCCAGAGCAGTTTTCTGTCCATGTGGACACCTAAATATTTTACCACGTCCTTGTGCGGGACATTTTCCGCAAACAGACGCAGCTGGGGCCTAGTGTCTGCGGGCGGGAGATTTTTTCGTGTAAACACGATAGCCTCTGATTTGGCTGTGTTTACCTTAATTCTCCAGGTCGTACACCACTGTTCGAACTCAGTGAGTGCTACCTGAAGCCTGTCCGTGGCTAGTTGGAGGTTATGGGATCTGCTGTACAGTACTGTGTCGTCTGCATAGCAGCCTAACTTCACTAGGCGATGTGCTGGGCGTGGCATGTCGCTGACATACATGTTAAATAACACAGGGCCTAAAATGCTACCTTGTGGCACTCCGGCTCTGATTTGTTTGATATTAGATGTAGTACCTTCTGTTGTTACTCTGAAGGTTCTGTCTGCTAGGTAGGATGCTATTAATTTGATATAGCAATCCGGGAAGTTAGTTTGATAAAGCTTGTAGATTAGCCTCGCATGGAATACTCTGTCAAAGGCTTTCTCTACGTCTAAAAATGTTGCTACCACGTAATCTTGTACATTAAATGCACTGGTAATTTCCTCAGTGATTCGTACAAGTTGGTGTACTGTCGAGTGTGCTCCGCGAAAGCCGAACTGTTCGTTTGGGAGCAGGTTATTTTCGTGGATGTGTACCTTAAGTCGGTGTAATATAATACATTCAGCGACTTTGGAAATGGTGCTTAATAGACTTATTGGCCTGTAGTTTTGAGGCAGTGTTTTGTTTTTGCCCGGTTTGTGGAAAACTATTACGTTAGCTTCCTTCCACTGGGCGGGAAAAATATTTAGTCGGAGCATTGCATTAATGCAGGTGGCTAAATATTCTAGGGCTTCATTAGGTAGCTGTTTCAGGACTACAGCCTGAATACCATCATTACCAGGGGCTTTGCGTGGCTTCATTTTTTTGATGGCACGCTTAACCTCCTGTGCTTGTGTCAGTAGGGGTTCTGATGTAGTGGGCAGGCGCAATTTTATCCTAAGTTCGCGATATATTTGCGCTGTGAATTGCCTGTCACAAGGCTGCATGTTAGGTTGGAAGGCGGTTTCTAAGACGTCAGCGAAAGCTTGTGCCTTGTCTTGTGGTTGGAAGGCCAGTCCATTGTTTGTTTGGAGTGGCGGGATTTTTTCCGATTTATTTAAAAATCGTCTGGTCATATTCCAGGCACTTCCGTCCTGAATGTTGAGTTGGGCTATTTTTTCTTCCCATTGGCTGCTGCGCCATAGGCTTATTTCGTCAGAAATAACCGAGTTTAACTCGTTTATTCTGTGTTTTGTGGCCCGTGTGCGTCGCCGGGTGTACTCACGGCGCAGTCTGTTTTTTTGCGATATAAGATCGCTGATGTATGCTGGCAGCTCGTCGTGTGCTAACCTAACCTCTTTTTCTGGGATGCACTGGTTTATACCGGCCTGGATTTGATTAGTTAACTCGGTTACTGCGCGTTCTAAGTTTTCGCTATTTTCGATATTAGTTTCGGCCGCGTCCGGTAGGTTTATTGTGAGGAAATTTTGAAAACCTTGCCAGTCTGCATGTTTGTAGTCTCTGATTTTTCGAGGCTGTTGTGAGCTCGTGGTTGTGTCATCAAAAATTAGATGCACGGGAAAATGATCAGAAGACAGATCATGCACAACTTCAAGTTCGAAACCTGTGTTAACTCGTTTATTTATGACGATATCTAGAACATCGGGTAGAGTATTCAGTCTCCCTGAGTCGTGAGTGGGCTCAGAAGGAGCATGAACATGATAATTTTTATTTAATTGGTGGGTGTAGAGTAGTCTTCCATTTGCAGTTGCGCGCCTGGAATTCCACTCTAGATGCTTTGCATTTATGTCCCCGACTGCGAGGAAGCTGGGGGCTGCATTATATAGGGCGTCTAGGTCCGCAACTGTGAGGGACCTGCCTGGGATCGCATACATTGAAATTATTGGTCGCGGGGGTTTGCAATTTCTTTTTTTTTTTTTTTTTTTTTTTCCTAGCCTAAGTTAATTCTAAGTGTGTAGGGGAGGGTCCAGGTTAGGGGAGGACCTAAGTGTGTCTCAGGCCGAAGCCTATACACTCTACCATGCGGGTTTTTAACCATGCAGGACAAGGGCGCGTGCATCATGTGCTTATTTGGGTTTATTGGCCAGCCATGGCTGCAATTGGCGCCATGACTGACGCCCCATAGGTCGCCTAGCTTAAAAGCTAGCTAAGTGTGGCCCAGGTAAAACCTGCATAGACACAGGGAAAACCCTGGGCCGGTTCATGCGGGGATCAATTAACATGCATTAAGCAAGCAGGTAACTACTGGACAAGAGGAAGAAGGGTCCAGGTAAGAAGAGTTGGAGGGGCTGAAAAATCAACCTTGGTGGAGTTGGGTGCTTGGGCCTTGCGGCCCGCATTTAAGTTGGGAGCTCCTGGGTTATTATTAGCCAGGGGCGCATGCGCCCCCAGGGGCGGGCGACTTCACGTCAGCCCAGCCACAGCTGCCCAGGCAGCCACAGTTAAGACAGAAGCGGGCAGACGAGCCAGTAAACCGGCTCGAACTGCTGGCTCTCGGTGCGAAAGGCAGCCTGACGTTGCGCCATCTTCATCTTCCTTCTTCAGGTCAACAGCAGTACTTTTCAAGCCAGGGTGGGGGGAGGGAACCAACCTCGCCACCCAAAATCCCCGAGACGGTTGAAGGTCGCGCCGCTCGAGGCTACTGCTGCCACACCTACAGCAGCCCCAGCTGAAGGTTCCTGATGTCTTCCTTCAGAGTTCCGATGCATTTCAATTCCGTTGCGCGCGCAGCAGTTCACAGCTCCGCAAGTTCCAGCCCGCAGTTCGTCTACACTTCGCATTTTTTCAGCACCTCGAGCTCCCCTGCGGGCCTTCGCCGACGAAGCTGCTTCCTGCCACGCGCCGAGCTACATTCAGGCTACCCTTCACCCCGACAGCCGTAATAACGACTCCACTGGCCGGCCATTGGTCCGCGGACTGCTATTGGTTATTCACAGCCACCCCAGCGAGATTGCAACTATTGAGCTGGGCTCCCGTATCCGCCACCCGCGGGACGCGGTCGGTAGCAGTTGGCGCTGCTAGGCCGCCCCCAGCACGCACACAAAACCAACACGCACTGCCAGCCTTCGGTTACCCAATAGGTCGCAGGGAACTCCCAGCCAACAGCCCGCGAGAGAGATGCGCACGCAAAATTCTCGATGCCTTGCTCACGTAGGGAGCAGCGCACTTTGGACAGCGAAAGTAATGTAGGGCTTCTTTAGCACTGATTTTTCAATGTTTTCTAAATGTCAGCAGTCTACGATGACATAATGGGCAGTTCCACTAATAGTGTAATTTTTTTTTTTTTTTTATGGCAGCTGCACTGTTTAATTTGCACTGCGAGCTGTTTAAATTTACTGCTACACCAAACAGGGAACTTTTCATTTGCAGATGTTATTCAAGGAATCAAATACGTAATTTGTGCTGGAATCACTTGAAAATGGTTAAATTAACTTAGGTATACTTTAGTGTATAGTATGCTGAAAATGTGGAGATAATTTCATGAAGGCTGTTTGCTGTGGAAGCACTAGCAAATCACCTTGTTCAGTGCCACCTGGAATGGCTTTCTTCGTGCACCTCCAAGGATGATGTGATTATTATTGTGAGTAAATTTTGTTTACATTTTCATTGTGTGAATAATAAAACTTTTAACTGTACACACAACAAGCATTTCACTTGGATCTGATGCATTCTCAAGAGTGCAGTTTCTGTTTAGCTTTTAAAACTGGCTGCCCTTCAATTCACTCAAGGTGCAGATGCAAGTTGCTGATGAAGTATTCCACACACATGCTACATTGGAGAAATATTTTAATAAAAATTAAAACTCTTGCAGGATTTCGAATAAAAACTATCCTATTTATCCCTTCTATGTTTTGGTACTGCGAAATTGAGAGAGGTAAGTAAGTTGTGAGGTTATTTTTACTTGCTTGCATGTGAGGTTAGCAGAGCAAAAATATTTTTGAAATTGCAGATACATGGTCACTTTATTTCGTTGCAAACATTTATAAGCTCGTAATCTTATTTAAAGTCTCCATACTTAATGCGTTTGGAAAACCTTCTTTCTCTCAATTTTACAATGGAACAAAATTTTACTTGTATGTGTACATTAATTCCATCTCTAAATGATGTAGGTTTACGCACCGAGATCAGGTACATTGTAGAGAGAAAAACACACGAGTACCTGCTTATTTTGAAGTTTTAATGAGTATATTAAAAAAAAAAAAAAAAAAAACGATAAAAATATAATTGAAAAAGTATATTATTCACGTATTTTTGAGGATGAGGGGAGGGGGTGTTTTTGTCCGATGGTCGTTTATCTTTAAAGAAATTTCCGTTGGACCTGTGCGTTCTTGCTCTGCCAATTCTCGAAAAATGAAATATTTTAAGTCGTCTTTTATGTGCTAACTTCATTATATTTGGCTGCATTCGTATTTTTATTAGTTTTGAAACATTCATGTCACGGAAAATAATCATAAACCAGGACAAAAACGTTTTGACTAAATGTTCTAGGTTGGTTGTAAAACATTTTCTTATTTTATTTCACATCGGAAACATCTGTTAAGTTGTAAGCTTTGTAATGAATGCGACAGTCACTTGTTCGCTGAAGTGTTTGTTTAAGAAATTAGTATTGTAAATTTGTTTATGGTCTTGTTAAATGAAATTTTAAGTGAAATCATTTGGGAAAACAGAGGCTACAGGAATTTTCAACACAACTTGATGACCGACGTTGTGACTAGTGTGGGAGTGTGTGCTCGTGTAAATATCAATTTTTCTTACTCCTCGTGCCGGTCAACAGGAAAACAGCGAGTGTGTTATCTCATCGCGGGCGTGTGATTGCGTGTGGTAAATTGTGCTAGGTTAATTACCGCAAAACTCCACTGTGTGCAAATATGTAGTGTGTCGCTGTATGCAAATATTTGGTATGTCTTTTTTTTTTTTTTTTCATGCAATACACACTTTGAATTTTACACAATTTCGATGCTGCAACCTAAGTGTATACATGCGAATAGGATTGCTTAAATGAAAAAGTAAAGTAGGAGGTAAGTGCAAATGTTTCCAGGAGGTTATGCACACACAATCTATTTTATGAATTAATAGTTATTATCTAAGAAAATGATAGAAGATTATAAATAATGTGTGCAGAATAATACAGAATTTGCATGTTACACAAAAAAAAAAAATATATATATATATATTCCAAATATTGTTAGCAAAATGCACCTAGATTAGTGAGCTGGATTTTTTTTTTTTTTTTTTTTGTATTTTTGTTCTGTTGATCCCACGTGGAGTCAAGGCTCCGGGATATAGAACATGTATGTGCAGACAATTAATATTTACATGATGCAAGTTACCAAGAAAAAAAAAAAATTTCAAAAAAAAAAAAAAAAAATACATAACATGTTACACAATTTAACTTTATGCAAAACATGAAGCAGCTGTTATCACAAGTCCATTCAACAAATTAACAGTTCAATTTCTCTATTATCAATCAAATTAAAGAATAGCTTCAGAGGGTAGGTAGGATATTCTAGAAGAATTTTTTTTACTGTTTTTTTTTTTAATACTGGTAAATTGTTTTAGTTATTTTCTGTGATATTAAGTTGTAAAGTTTTACTCTCAAGTAATTTAGTCCATTTTCAAATCGCCTAGTGTTATGTTCAACTATCCTCAATTTACTAGCATTTCTGGTGTTATACCTATGTGCGAATATCTAAAAAAAAAAAAATAAAAAAAAATAATAATAATTTTTTTTTTCTTCTTTTTCTTAAGAATGAATAAAAAGTTTCTAGAACATATTCATTTATGGCAGTCAGGACTTTAAGTTTTTTGAATTTTGGTCTGCAGTTAGATGATTTTTTATCTTTTGTTATTATTCTAATAGCTCCTTTTTTTTTTTTTTTTTTCCCAATGTTATATGGCAGAAAGAGTAGAGCTATGGCTACTGTGACATCATGCATTGATGGGAAGGTTATTGTTGGATAACAAAAATTTAGATGATATAATTTTTATTTTTTTCCATACACAACACATTGCAGGTACAATTTTACAGGTTACAGCTGTACCACCTCTAGTATTGCTGCCGACCATCCAACAAATGAGCACACTAAACAGGCATTGATGACATTGTTATCAACGTCTTTTTGAATCTCTCATTATTATACATAACTGCCCACTGAAACAGAGAAACTTCAAAATAGGTGTGTGAGTGTGTGTTTATATATATATATATATATATATATATATATATATATACACATACATACATACATATACACTTATATATTTATTTTTTCACTTTGAATTTTGTATGAGGTATACACATGCAAAGATTCACAGCTGCTGGGTGGGTGAGTGAGTGAGTGAGTGAGTGAGTGATTGATTGATTGATTGATTGATTGATTGATTGATTGATTGATTGATTGATTGATAGAGAGAGTGTGTGTGTGTGTGTGTGTGTTAGGGGGGGGGAAATGTGGTGATTGTGGGGAAAAAAAAAAATTGAAAATTGAAATTTTTAAAAAAAAAATTTTTTCTGTAGGGTGCAAAATAGTAGTGCCAACGGCACGTGGTGTTCCCAAGCGGTCACCCATCTAAGTACTAACCACGCTCGACGATGCTTAACTTCGGTGATCGGACAAATTCAAATTCAAATTCAAAAGATTTTTATTTTTGCATTGACACAATTTTTACATTTTCATGATTGATTGGCATGCCAGCACCAGGTGCTCCTTTGCCAAAAAAAAATATACATTTATTATTTACGGTTACACTTTACAAACACAAACACAACAATATTTACAGAAAAAATTACATATGTTTTGCAGCGGTTATTTAAAGGAAAGTTTAAAAACCTTTGTCTTTTTTCTGGGGCTATCAGCCCTATTTTCGTGGCGAGTTTTTGCACACAACATAAACACTTTATTAAAATATTGATATTTACAAAGAATGTCATTTGATGGGGTGGGGACATTACATAAATTTAGGACAACTCACATAATATACATTATATACACATTACAATTCAGCCAATGGCACTGTGGTGGGCGTCCATTGGTTTTTCACGTCGCACTGGCACTGTGGGGGGGTGTCCGGTGCACTACACTGGGATTCATGGCTTTGGGTGGTATGATTTTTACATGCCACCCTTTCAGGGTGGTCTGCCGGGATGGTAATCGGTGATGAGTGTGTGTGGGTATGGTCTGTTGATGTCGTGTTTTCCAATGTTTCGGACAAGTGTAGACGGGTGTTGTGCTGCTTTCTTGAAGAATTTGTCTGCGTATTGTATAACAAGTGATCTGGGCGATTGTGTGTCTGCGAGGGCATGTAGCTGTATATTAGTGACGTATTTGTATTTGCCGAGTGTTGCTCTGAGTAGTTTATTGAAACATGTTTTTAGTTGGTGGAAGCGGATGTCGGGTACATGTGCAAATATTACTGAGGAGTAAAGCAAAATAGGTACAATGTACGCCTTGAAGAGGCGCACTCTGTCCATGTCTGGTAAGGGGCTGTGGGGGCGGAGAATGGAGGACAACGAGTTATATGCACGGTAGGCCTGAGCAGTGGCAGATGAGAAGTGCGGTGAGAAGCGCAGGGAGCGATCCAGTGTCACACCAAGGTATTTCACTGTATCGCTCCACTTGATGACTGCGCCTCCCACATACAGTGCTGGGGGAAGACGGGGGCGTCGTCTGGTAAAAAAGATGGCTTCTGTTTTGCTGGGGTTGGGAAGGATGCCCCAGGACATAAAATAATTATTAATTTGGTTGATGGCCGCGGTCAGCCTGGCTTTAATTTGGTTGGGGTCATGATGGCGAACCATCAGCGCGGTATCGTCCGCGTACATGACGATCGTGCATTCAGGGGGCTTGGGAATGTCACAAGTATATAAGGAAAATAAAAGGGGTGAGAGCGTAGACCCTTGTGGGACCCCTGCGGTGATCTCTTTCGAGGATGAGGTGGACCTTTCCACCCGCACGTGGAACTTGCGGGCTTCCAGGAATGAGTGAAGGATGTGGCGAAGTGCAGGGTTGAATCCCAGAAAGGCTAGCTTGAGGATTAGGGCTTGGTGATGGACTGTATCGAATGCACGACTTAGATCTAACAACACCATGCCGGTATGGGTCCTTTGGGTGAAACTGAAGGTGATCTGGTCGGTGACGTGAGCTAATGCATGTTGTGTTGATAGGTGACGTCGGAAGCCAAACTGGAATTCTGGCAGCGGGCGTAGCCGGGCTACTTCCGCTTCCAACCTGGCCAGAACTATGCGCTCCGCTACCTTCGATATCACCGATAGCAGGGAGATGGGGCGGTACGACGCTGGTCGGCTGGAGGCGCCTTTCCCCTTGAATATGGGTACCACCGTGGCCTCGCGCCATGAACGTGGGTAGTGACCTAGAGTGAGGATGCTATTGATAATGTTGGTGAGATAGATGAGTGCTTTTTGTGAAATGGATTTGAGGAGGCGTGGGGTGACTTCATCTGGGCCAGGTGCAGCATTGCTGCGCACACGGTTGATCTCTTTCTTGACCTGCCGAGGCGTGGTTAGGTCAAGAGCGCCAGGTGCAGGTGGCGGAGGGGGATGATAGTGGGTGGGGAGTTTGGAGATGTGTGGTGGTACTGGTGCCGGGGCAAATGACTTTGCGAAATGGTCTGCCAGGCACTCCGCCCTGTCAGTCGCCGACTCCGCCATTCCATCGCCCACCTCCAGGGGAGGGATCGCTGACCTGGCCGAGCGAAGGCTGCGTGCAAAGCGCCACACTGAACCATTCGCTAGTGACAGCGCTCGGAGCTTTTTGACTTCGTTCGCCGTTGTCCATTCAGCAACGGCCACTCTGCACCGTCGGAACAGTGCATTGTAGCCGTCCCTGTCCGGCTGCAGGCGGGTACGCTGCCATCGGATCCGAGCCTTGTTGCGAAGTGAAATGAGTGCCTTGATGTGGTCTGGGAATGGGATGCCATGATGATGTGGTTTGACCTGGGGGATGTGTAGTGAGGCTGAGGTAATAATGGTGTCAGCGAAGTGGAGAACATGCTGGTCGAGTTCCTCCTTCGTGCGGGCTCTACGTTGCAGATCTAGCTGCTGGTCCATAGCTGTTCGATACTTTTTCCAGTCAGCTAGTTTATAATTAAAGATGAGGCAGGTGGCAGTTTGGGTGACTGTTGTGTCAATGGTACCCATGACAGGGTAGTGGTCGGATGTCAGTTCGGTGCAGACAGTAAGGGGGTTGACTCTGGGCAGGTTGGTGCCTATCACCAGGTCCAGTACACTGGGGCTGCCAGTATGGGAGTGGGGGTGGTACGTGAAAGTGTCAGGGGCATGGAGTGTTAGGGGGGTTTCAATTAGGTACTTGCGGAGGGCAATACCCCTATAGTTATTCCGTAGGCAGCCCCAGGAGGTGTGCCTGGCATTGAAGTCACCCGCCAGGATGACACGTGAATCGAGCCGGCGGAGGCTGGTGAGATCCTCCGCCGGGAATGGGGTTGTTGGTGGTATGTAGAGAGCCACGGCGGTGAAGGGCGTGGGGTTCGTGTGCATCCGCACTGCTACCGCTTCCACATGCTGCAGTTGGTGTATCTGCCGCCTGTGGTGCGACAGTTCTCGACGCACAAGAAGAGCCACGCCCCCCTGAGAGCCATCCAGTCGGTCGGCGCAGTGCGCCACATATCCCTGTACTGCAAACGGGGCGCCAGCCCTTAGCCAGGTCTCTGACAGGAATACCAAGTCTGGCTTGTGAGTTGATATGAAATGAGAGAACTCGGCAGTTTTGTTAGACACACAGTTGCTGTTCCAGACCGTGAATTTAAGGGAGGGCATTGGCTAATGAGGTGAGGATGGAGAAAACGACTGTGCACTTCTCATCATTGTTCTGCGCTGATTTGAATTTCCTTACTGCATCCAGGAAAAAAGGAACCCATTTTAATAAGTTTAGTTCTTTTACAAGTTTAATCAGCTCGGTGAATTCACAAAAAAGGTTGGGTTCTGCATTAGGTGGTTGATGTTTAGCTGGGGGCTGACTTGGTGCGGGTTGACGTGGCAAGAGTTTATGGGGAGCGCGAGTGTCGCGAGAGGGGCATTGTGGTGCAAGAGTGGGTGTGTCTGGAATGAGGGGTGCTGGTGGTGGTTGTGATGTGAACGCCTTTAGGGCGCTCGCAAAGGAGTTTCTGGGGGGCTTCAGTACAGGGAAGTTGCTGGTGGTGGCAGCTGGTGGTGTTGGTCCAGGCTGTGTGGTTGGAGTTACCTTTGAATTCAGAAGTGCCAGCCTGACTGGGCACTCCCTGGAAGCGGCATGGTGTGCTGTGTCGGCCATCTTGTGGTCAGCACAGTTGACGCATGTGGGGGGGATTTCGTTTGGTTTGTTGCACTCGGTGGATGGGTGCGCTCCCGGGCATCTCACGCACCTGGGCTTCATGTCACAGCTGAAGATGCTGTGGTTCCACCGCTGGCACCTCACGCAGCGCTGCAGGTCACGCCGGCCCCGGTATGCCTCGAACTTGGCCTCCATGTGGTCGAGGTGGTGGACTCCCAGAATGTCTGAGAGCGGGAACGTGCCCTGCAGGGACACTAGGTACAGGGGCACAGCGATGGTCTCCCCGGCAGGTGTGCGCCGGTCCATTCGCTTTATTGATTCCACTGGCAGCCCCAGTGCGCAAACCTGTTCCTTCAGTTCCCTTTGATCGTAATCCACCCCAAGGCCCCTGATGACAAATCTGGTGTTTTTCTGATCTGCCCTGGGGTGGGTGTAGCTCTCAAACCCCCTCTCATGGAGGAATCGGAGAAGCCGCACATGGTCCTGAGGTGTCTCGGTTTTAATTTTCACATTATAACTTGTAGAACTTATTGAGAATTCATTTGTCAGTAGCTGGGAGAGCGCCAGCTTGTGTTGCGTGAAGGCCTGATTTAGGGCAGTTTTGACAAATACGGGGGGCATTGTCAGTTTCACAGGGGTTCCCTGCACACGACTGGGCGTGGGCCGGGGCGGCGGTGCGGTGGGACTGCGTAGAAGTGGCGGTGTGCGCTGCCGGGGCGGTGGTGTCCCTGGGGCAACTGTTCCATTGGTGGTAGCAGCTGGCTGGGCTGGGGGTGCAGTGTTGTCTGCTCCCTCTTCAGCTAGGAGAGCATATTTGTTAGCCTTGGTGAATGGCATGGAGTTGGGGCTGGTCTGCAGGTGTGAGGAGTTCCGCTTCTGGCCATTTCCCCCTGGAACAGTCTGCCAGCCGAGGTCCTCATCCATTTGCATGGGTGGCGTGGTGGTGTTGCGGTGGTAGTCAGTTTTGCTGAGGGGTATGGCTCTCTGTGGCTGCTCAGACAGTTGAGAGGCCTCGTAATGTTGTAGGTACCTGTGATATTCTGATTCACAGACAATTTCTGGCAGCTCTTCGTCGTAGCTGAAGGATATCGGCTTAAAGTCCTGGATGTCGCATATAGTAAAGGGGTGGTCAGGCTCAAGTTCTGCTGCGATTCTGCGCAGGTGCACCCTTACCATTATTGGTTTGCCACTGTCGCTTTCGACCTGGTAGTAGGCGCCATTTAGTGCGAATACGGAGGTGTCGTCAATTAATTGTTGTTTCGCTGGGCAGTACAGCTCATATAAAGCTCGATCTGAGTTGGTTTCACTTGTTGATGCACTGGTGTGGGCGACATTGTGTGGCAAAATTAATTCGTTGAGATGTGTAATTTTGCCTGGGCTCGCAGCCGAGCTGTTGTGACTGGCGGCCATGTTGGTTTCAGAAGTGTAGGCGGCCACTTCGTTGTCCTCTAAAATTCTTCGCCTTGAGTTCATTCGTTGTATTAAATAATTGCTGTTGCTGGCTGTTTGATTTGATTGGTATTCAGTATTTTCTGCCATACTGCTGGTATAGGCTTTTAATATTGTGTTGTTGGTAGGAACAAAATGTGAAATATTGTGCGAATCGATATTGTCCATGGAGGTGTTGGGTGCTCCAATTAATAGATCAGTACTGAACCGAGATATGGGAACACACCCACCCGAATGTTCACTTCTAAGGTGCCCATACTCTATGCTAGTGAGATCATAACCTACATGGCTTGCAATGTTATTGTTCATTAACGAAAACTATTTACACTATTTTACACACGAATTCGGCTGTGCCGAAGCTCACCTTTATTTGGGTCCATGTAAAAGTTGATTTTGCACACAGTTTATACTAGAAAACAGCACTCGCGGCACTTTTTACACGAAAATTTGCGAAAAATCGCGGCACCGATTTTCGCGCACACTTGATCGGACGAGAACCGGTGTGTTCATCGTGATATGGCCGTTGGCAATGATATAGATGTTTTTTTTTTGCAGTTTGTATTTGCCACTCGAAATAGCTATACCAGGTGTGATTGTTACAAACAACAGGAGAAATCGTGTAATGAACACTCTTTAACTTCCCCCCCCCCCCCCCTTCTCTCACACAACACCCACCACCCTCACCATCCCAACCACCAAAGCCCTCTTCAAAATACACTCTCACACACACACACACACACACACACACAAACCCACACTCTATAACTGATGAACATTACCATAACTTCTTAAAGCCATTAGATAATATTTAACTCAAGAAAGGTATTGTGATATGTTTAAAGAAAGAAAGGTGAAACCTTTAACTTTACCAGCAGGTATTAGTATCACTGAGGTATCTTCTAGGTTGTAGCAGCAATAGTAGTAATAATAATAAAATTAAATAAGGTAATAAAAAAGAAAAGTTATACATGTGATCAAATCATGAATGTATAAAACTGGAGTGAATTTAAATTTTTTTTATTTTTCTTCATAGGCTGTTTTGAAATTGATGAGTAAGTGCCTCTTCTTTTAAATTTTTTAATGCTGAACACTGTTACATAAGAGATGAATGTTTAGAAAATTTAAAAAAAAAAAAAAAAAAAAAAAAGCTAGCCCAGCCCCCTCCCCCCCTCTCAGAAAATCCAAACAAAAAAAAAACACCCTCCTTCAAAACATCACATAATCATCCAGCCAGCAGTGCAGACGAGAAATTTGCACTCGGGGCCGCCATTTTGACGATAAATTCTTGCATGGCACACCAAAGGTAGGAAAGAATTTAAAAAAATAAAAATAATGGGCGAGCACCCTCGCGTCTGCCTGTAGAAAATGAAGTTAAAAGTAACATAACCTAAAGACAGGCACACACTAGGGTGCTCCCAGGCGGTTGAGAAATTTTTTCCCGCCAAAAGACTTATATATATTATTTATTTTACTGTTTTTGGCAGGGGGCTATGTCGGTCTGTGTGCAAAGTAGTTCCTACTCCCGCCGCCAGGAGCGCGCGCGGTGGGTAGCGATGTTGTTTTTTCTGCTTTCATTTGTTTATTATTTAGAGGGTTAATGCTATGTAAATGTACGCAAGTTTGGTTATGTGTCGGTAGTTGTGCGAGATTTAATTTCCGAAACGAAATTTGACTTTCATCGGCCTGCATTTCTCACTTATTCGGAAAATACATGTGTGTTTATGTATGTATAATAATCGAGTGATTTTGTAATAATTTGGAAGTTTTGTTTGCGTGTGCGATGTGGGGAAGAAAAGGTGTGCACACGAGTCCTAGGGCTATATTTTTTTTTATTGCGAAATATTTACTTCATGTGGTGAAAAATTTTAAATTATTTGTGATGCAAGTGAAATTTTTTTTTTTTTCAGTTGGGTGATGTGTTTGTCCTCGTTTGTGTGCAAGGAAGCAAACATGCTGAAGGTAAGGGGCCATAAATGACACTTTAAAATATTAGTTTACCATTAATTTTGGTTAAATATTAAATTGCCATATAAGTAAAATCATGTCAACTGTTGTATTCCACCCAGTATAAGCTGTTAGTAATGGGTACTTAATATAAATAGAATAAATGTAAGCATTTTCGTCTGCATGAAAATTCACTTTTTTTTTTGGATCCATTTGTACTGTGGGTAGTTAAATAGTACATTATGTTGTTTTTACTTCGAAGTACAAAACATCTTGTGCATGATTGCAAATTCAAACGCAGTTAAGCATAATATGAATTCGAATTATGTGTGTGTGTGTGTGTATATATATATATATTTTTTTTTCAGTTTTTTTTTTTTTTTTACTGTGTCCAGTTTTAGCACAAATGGAATTATTTTCAAAGTGAATCGATGCAACTGGTCTTTGCCATTAATATTGATATATGATCTAACTAAATTAAATAGAAAGGATTTTTTTATTTATTTTTTTATATATATAAATATAAATATATTTGTAGCAATGTACTAATGACCACAGAAGTAAGCAAAAAAAAAAAAATATATATATCTCAGCCAGTAAACCATGCGTCTTAAAGACTTTTTTTAATGAAAATATTTCTGCCTTGGTTAAGCTTACATTTACTATCATAGGGATTGAGGGAATTGTAGAACAGCAGCAGAAGCATTTCCTTTCATGATCATGTTCTTGGTCCTGAAAAGGACCGTTTATGTAAGCATGTGCACACCAGACCTGCTCACTTGGAGCTGGTGTATTTGGTGACAGCCTTGGTGCCCTCGCTGACAGCGTGCTTGGCCAGCTCCCCGGGCAGCAGCAGTCTCACGGCCGTCTGTATCTCGCGGCTGGTGATGGTGGAGCGCTTGTTGTAGTGGGCGAGGCGGCTGGCCTCTGCCGCGATGCGCTCGAAAATGTCGTTCACGAAACTGTTCATGATGCTCATGGCCTTAGATGATATGCCAGTGTCCGGATGAACTTGCTTCAACACTTTGTAGATGTAGATTGCGTAGCTTTCCTTCCTCTTGCGCTTCTTTTTCTTGTTGCCCTTCGAGATGTTTTTCTGGGCCTTGCCCGCCTTTTTGGCTCCCTTACCGCTCGTCTTGGGGGGCATCGTAGGTCTGAGCTGTGCCGCTGTCGCTAGATGAGTGAGACGGGAATTTTTTTTTTTTTTTTTTTTTAGACTACAGCCCCTCCACGCTGAAGTCAGTCTCACACAGCCGAAGTGTTTGTGAGCCCTGCTAACCAAATGGGAATGATTTGACTGAGGGAATTGATGCGTGCCAGGTGGGACCTATACGCTTAATTTGATAAACTGAGTAACTGCCTATGCTGTCTTCACTCTCCTGTGAGGGAGGGGGAAGCAGCTGGCGACATGCGTCTGGCGCGGTCAAGCCTGCGGGGGTGCGGAATTTGCACCCCGACAGCCTATGGGGAGTAGCAAAGGGTAGACAACAGTAAACCAGCGAGCGCACTGGAGGAAACCTGTTGCCTGTGAGTGAAAAGTTAACGCAACCGAGGGCCCGAAGGGATAGGAAGCGGATGAGGGCGAATGGGATCTGTGGTTCTCCCAGATGGGATTTCTGGAAGAGCCATTTTGAGCACGCCATGCGGCATATGTGCTCGGCAGGCACGAGCGAATGTGGCAATTTAGGCCTCGGCATCTCGAGGGCGGCAGGAACTGCTGGCGCGACCTGCAACTAAAAATACAACACATATTTACATTGTTCTATAACTAAGTTTAATGGCTATTAGCCCGGTTAGGCTAATAAAGGGGCTCGTGCACTCAGGCACTATGGCCGGCGTCTCTGAGCCACAAGATGATGGGTGAAGTCGTGGGTTTAGATTTATGTTGCGAAAAATTTTTAATATTTAATATATATGCATATATAATTAATAATTACAATTATATATGCATATATTTTTCACTACTGGGGTGGTTTAGAAGCACTGGGGGGGGGAGAAAAATTATGACGTTAAAATAATTTTTAAACACTAAAAATTCGGGTGGGCATGGCAGCAGCTCTCTGGAACATGGCGCCCTCTCCCTCGCCGACAGGCACTGTGGGCGGCGTCTCTGTGGCGGCCCCCAGGGAGGGCGGGGAACATGGAGCACAGCTGCTGGAGAGTAGATGACAGGGTGAGTGGGGGGAAAATTATGTTGCAAAACTTCAATAATTTAGGAAGAAAACTAAAAATGAATGTGGGATAATTGCACTGAAAAGGGGGAAACGGCGATTCTCGTTGGTTTCTTAAATCAGGGTGGTGAAATTTGTTGAATCAGGATACGGTTTCTTAATGGTGAGTGTTTTAGGAACAATTTGCCAGTTCAAACATGACGGTGGAGTTTATAGTTAAAAAGTTATGTGGAATTTAGTGTGACAATGTGTAGACGAGTTTTTCGGCTGAAAGTTCTCTCGCCAGTCCGCAACCGACTGCGGGTACCCCCACCTAGGCTCCGCCCACAGGCGTCGGTGGTCGTCTCTCGGGGCGTGCGCATCTCTCTCGCGGGCTGTTGGCTGGGAGTTCCCTGCGACCTATTGGGTAACCGAAGGCTGGCAGTGCGTGTTGGTTTTGTGTGCGTGCTGGGGGCGGCCTAGCAGCGCCAACTGCTACCGACCGCGTCCCGCGGGTGGCGGATACGGGATCCCAGCCCGAGAGTTGCAATCTCGCTGGGGTGGCTGCGAATAACCAATAGCAGTCCGCGGACCAATGGCCGGCCTGCGGAGTCGTTATTACGGCTGTCGGTGTGAAAGGTAGCCTGAATGCAGCTCGGCGCGTGGCAGGAAGCAGCTTCGTCGGCGAAGGCCCGCAGGGGAGCTCGAGGTGCTGAAAAAATGCGAAGTGTAGACGAACTGCGGGCTGGAACTTGCGGAGCTGTGAACTGCTGCGCGCGCAACGGAATTGAAATGCATCGGAACTCTGAAGGAAGACATCAGGAACCTTCAGCTGGGGCTGCTGTAGGTGTGGCAGCAGTAGCCTCGAGCGGCGCGACCTTCAACCGTCTCGGGGATTTTGGGTGGCGAGGTTGGTTCCCTCCCCCCACCCTGGCTTGAAAAGTACTGCTGTTGACCTGAAGAAGGAAGATGAAGATGGCGCAACGTCAGGCTGCCTTTCGCACCGAGAGCCAGCAGTTCGAGCCGGTTTACTGGCTCGTCTGCCCGCTTCTGTCTTAACTGTGGCTGCCTGGGCAGCTGTGGCTGGGCTGACGTGAAGTCGCCCGCCCCTGGGGGCGCATGCGCCCCTGGCTAATAATAACCCAGGAGCTCCCAACTTAAATGCGGGCCGCAAGGCCCAAGCACCCAACTCCACCAAGGTTGATTTTTTAGCCCCTCCAACTCTTCTTACCTGGACCCTTCTTCCTCTTGTCCAGTAGTTACCTGCTTGCTTAATGCATGTTAATTGATCCCCGCATGAACCGGCCCAGGGTTTTCCCTGTGTCTATGCAGGTTTTACCTGGGCCACACTTAGCTAGCTTTTAAGCTAGGCGACCAATGGGGCGTCAGTCATGGCGCCAATTGCAGCCATGGCTGGCCAATAAACCCCAATAAGCACATGATGCACGCGCCCTTGTCCTGCATGGTTAAAAACCCGCATGGTAGAGTGTATAGGCTTCGGCCTGAGACACACTTAGGTCCTCCCCTAACCTGGACCCTCCCCTACACACTTAGAATTAACTTAGGCTAGGAAAAAAAAAATAAAGAAAAAATTTCGCCCACCGGCGCGGACCAGCCAATCAGCGCCGACCCGGGCTTGGCGAGAGAGCGAAAAACACGACTGATTTTGACGGAGTATTTTTTAAGTGTTTACGGGGGTTTTTCGCATAAAATGTGTTTCGGTCTTTTGAATTTTCTGGCATCTTCAGGATTATATCGTCCCAAGTTGTGTACGAGCGGATTGGTGTGTGTTTCGACTGATTTGTAAAAGGAAGTGGCTTGCTTGACGAGTTGCGCGTGCAGTGTTTCTATGCGAAGTTCCTTGTGTATTAGGCGCATCGGGACATAAATGGGAACTTGCGCTATTCTTCTTAGGGATTTGTTCTGTACGATTTGTAGTTTCTTCAAGTGTGTTGGCGCTGCGTAGCTCCATGCTGGGGATGCGTAGGTTACTATAGGTTGGACGCAGGCTGTGTAGAGGATCTTGCCATTATGTGTACTTAAGCTGCTCTTGTGGTTTAAGAGGGGGTACAGCGTTGCTAGTCTTGCGTTGGCTTGAGCTTGTTTACTGGCGATGTGGTTCTTCCATGTGAGTCCGCGGTCCATGTGTACTCCTAAGTATTTTACAGTTGTTTTGTATTCGATGTCGTTATTGAATAGGTTGAGCTGCGGCAGGTTTTCTGGGACTCGCCGGCGCGTGAATATGATGGCTTCGCATTTGCCTACGTTAATTGATGTCCTCCAGTCGGTGAACCATGCTTCTATGGTGTGTAGCGAATCTTGCAGTCTTCGTACAGCCAGGTGGGGGCTGAGGGAGCTTGCATAGAGCATGGTGTCGTCTGCATAACACGCAATGTTGGCTCCAGGTAGTTGTGGGAGATCTGCTACATATATGTTAAATAGCAGGGGCCCTAGTATACTGCCTTGCGGTACCCCTGCTAGTATTGGTCTAGGTGTGGATATGGCGCCTGGAATGTGTGCACGAAATGAGCGGTGATGGAGGTATGAGTCTAATGTTTTGATGTATGTGTCCGGGAGTTGTATGACCTGGAGTTTGTGTAGCAGACCTTCGTGCCATACTCGATCAAACGCCTTTTCTATGTCGAGAAAGACAGCTGCAGTGTATTGGCGCCAGTTGAATGCGTGTGTAATGTGTTCTGTAATACGGACTAATTGTTGCGTGGTGGAGTGACGAGCCCTGAAGCCAAACTGGTAGTCCGGGATTACACGATGTTCTTCCAGATGTAGTTGGATGCGGCGAGCTAGCACTTTCTCTGCGACTTTAGACAGCGTGTTGAGGAGACTAATTGGTCTGTAGCTGGTTGGTAGTTTGGGATTTTTGCCTGGTTTTGGGAGTAGGATTAGTTTGGCTTCTTTCCAGGTGTGTGGCCAGGAGTTTGTTTGTAGGATGCCATTGATGCAGGATGTGATTGCCTGAAGGGCAGGGAGTTGGAGTTGTTTGAGGACGAGGGAAGGGATTTTGTCTGCTCCTGGCGCTTTGTTGTTCTTCAGAGATTTAATTATTCTTTTCACTTCCATTTCTGTGTTAAGGAGAGGTTCCGTGGTGGTTGTGGCTAGTCGCATGTTGGCTATTTGCTCTGACACTAGGAGTGTGTGAGGCGGATTGTTGGGGAGGATGTTGGGCTGGAAGGCAAGTTCCTGGCTGTCAGCTAGCGCCTTCACTTTCTCCTGTGGTGTGTAGGCGAATGTTCCAGTTGGCTGTTGAATGGGGGGATTGATGACGGGTTTGGCAGTTAATGATTTGGTGGCTTTCCATAGAGTGTTGTCGGCTGTGGTTAAGTGTGAGATTTTGTGGTCCCACAGTGTGGCTCGGTGTAGTGCTAGGTGACTGAGGAATTCGGAGTGAAGATCGTTGTAGTCCTTCTTGAGTGCTGGTGTTCTGTTGCGTTGCCATCTACGACGAGCTTGATTTTTGGCAGTGAGAAGCAGTTGCAGGGGAAAGGGAAGGGCGACTGTATCAGGTTTCGGCTTTGTTGTTGGGACATAGTTTTGGATGGCTTTGGTGAGTGTTCTGGTTAGTTCTGCCGAGTACGCCTGCAGGTCGGCAGCTGTTGTAATGGTAGGGACAGGAGTGAGGTGGTGTTCTACGTAGGAATTTAATTTTGGCCAGTTGGCTTTTCTGAAGTTAAGGATTTTCTTAGGTTTGGTTGTAGGTGTGTGGACGTCTTCTAATGTTGCTACGACTGGCAGGTGATCAGAGTGGAGCTCATGGAGGACTTCTAGTTCGTAAACAAAGTTGGTATTAAAATAAATAGTGAAGTCTAGGATGTCAGGATTATGTTGGGGATTTTCAGGGTATCTGGTAGGATGGTAGGGAGCGCAGACCATATAACGGTGTTGCTGCTGATGTGCAAACAGCACCCTGCCATTTGTGGTTGTTTGTAGGCAGTTCCATGCAGGATGCTTGGCATTGAGGTCGCCTAGGAGAAGGAAGGAGGAGGTGAATGTGGCTAGGACTTGTAGGTTTTCAGGTTTAATAGAGCGGCCAGGCGGCGCATATGCGGATATGATGGTGCATTTCTTGCCTTTAATTGTAAGGACTACTGCAACTGCTTCTATGAGCCCTAGGTCCGGTAGGTGAACTTCATGGTGGAGTAGATTAGTGCGCACTGCCAGCGCCACTCCCCCCCCCATGGTTGTCCTTGTCTGTTCGGTGTATGATGTAACCTGGAATGCGCAGATTGTCTGTGGGGGAGAGGTGAGTTTCAGTGATGGCAATAATTTGTATGTCGTGTTCGCGAAGAAATTCTTGTAGTTCTGGAAGTTTATGTCGTATGCTTCGTGCATTCCAGGTGGCTATTTTTGTAAGGGGGACATTAGTGTGGTGTGCTGTCATGTTTGGGGGAGGAAGCTGTGGTTATGGCCGTGATGAGGTCGACGGCGAGGTGAATTCTGCTCTCTGGTGGAATGGTGGTGTCCAGCCAAGCTGCCAGTAAGTTGCACAGTTTTTGCGCCACATCCATTAGTATTGGCTGCGCTTCTGCCACTTTGGTGAGAGTGCCACGCAGCACCTGGCAATCTCTGTTGTTGGCCGCCACTCGGTCAGGTGTTATGACCACTGGGGGTGTAGGCAGAGGCATACTCCGCGTCACGATCGTGGCCGGCATGGTGGTGGTCCCATGTGGTTGTGGTTGCAGTGCAGGAACTGCCGGAGCACTGCTTGTGCTTGGTGTGGTGTCCATCTGTGGTGCCACCTGCACAGGCATAGCAGGGGCTTGCTGCATTAGCATGGGTTGCTCTGGTGCGGTCGGGGCACTCACAGGGTGCTCCGAGTATTGGCGGAGTCGTCCTGCCTGTGAGGTCATCTGGTCGTATTCCCTGTTGAGGTTAGGCTGACGCGGTTGCCGCTGTTGTCGCCTACGCTGCGGACGAGGCTGGTTGTATGCATAGGCGGTCTGCTGTTTTGCGAATTGTCTTGCCTCTCTGTCATTTAATGTGCCAAGTGTCGGGTACTCTTCCCCCAGTGTCGAGTACCGATTGCTGGTTGGTGGCGCCCAGTATTGTTGTTCATCTGGTACAGGGCCTGCCTGTGGTCCCTGTGGGCCATGGTAGCCATCTTGTGCTGGTCTGTGACGGCGTTGCACAGTTTGCCAGCCTCCCTCTGCTGCAGCATGGCTGTACTGCCTGTGCTGAGGGGGGGGCGGGGGAGCTGCGGTCCAGGTACGCGCCAGTCGTGAGTCATGGTGCTGACGCCCGTATGCTTGCTGTTTGCGCTGTGGCTGGCCACGAGGGCGTCTCTGCAGCCACTCCCTCTGATAAACAGGGCAGCCTCGATATCTGGCATTATGCTCCTGTTTACAGAGGGCACAGCGTGGCGGGCGTGGGCAGTCCTCCTGCAGTTTGTGGGGCCCGGCACATTGGGGACAGACAGGCCTGGAGTGACACTGTTGGGCAATGTGCCCCATTTGGCAGCATATGCTGCACTGGAGGGGCCCCTTGGGGTGGCGAAAATCTGTGATTCGTATTCTGAGGCCAAAGACTTGTCGAAGTGAGTTGACAATGGCCTCACTCCCCTGTGGCACATCAAGCTGGAACATGTTTGAAGCTCTCTTAGAGTAGTCGTACATCTGGTGGACCACCAAGACTGGTACACCCTGTGCCAACAAGTCTTGAGTGATCCTGTCTGTGCTGGTTCCCCCTGGTATGTCTTTGATGACATACTTCAGTGGTTTGTCCTCCGGGGCTCGAGTGACAAAGTATTCTATTTCTAACCCGTCGAATGCCTTAAGGGCTTCGCGGTAGTGCGGTACAGAAGTGAAGTAATATAGGGTGCCCCTGTTGGTGTTCTTTGCTGTGAAGCTCAGACCCAGTCTCGTAAATAGGTCATAGACCCTCTCGTACGGAATGTTCTGCGTATGTTTAACCGTGATGGGAGCAGTGCGGAATTCGCGCACGCCCTGTGGCGTGACGTCAGCGTCAGGCTGCGTCAGCTGTGATGGAGTCTCGTGAGCCGGGGGCTGGCTGCGCAGGTCCGCAGATGCGGCCTGGCTGATCGGGGCAGTGACAGCCTGAGGGGCAGGCATGTCGCTTGACGTGGCAGTGACGTGGTGGTTCAATGACTGCACCTTCGTAATGCGGATGTGATCTTCGCTACTTTTTCGTTTTAAAACCCCCTGGTCGAGCGAGGAGGTTTCGCGAAACTGAACATCTGTGTTATTCGCCATTTGAAAAAAGAGAATTGACAATATATTGTCCTACGGGATTTATTACGAGCGCCTACCAAAAGGAAGGGAGTGGAGCACCCACTGACCTAAGCCCTGGGACTAAGTTAGCCAGGGCCTCGGCTAGGCAGCGAGACGCTGCGTCTCTGGGTGTCACACACTCTTTTACACCTAACCGTAGCACGACGCGGTAGTACAAAACTGGGGGTGGAAACTCTAAATGAATTGATAAAATGTAGCTTCTTGGCAGGGAGCAGTTGCCTACATCCTAACTATCCAAGAGCACGATCGGAACTGGAGTGAGTGAGACGGGAACTGAATTTTTTTCGTGAAAAGTTTTCTTGGCTTCTTGTTGCGCGACCAATCGGAGCGCTCCGCGGCTCGTGATTGGTCGCGCTCCGCGGAGGGACGTGTAACAAAAGTAATTTCCAGCGGCCGGGGCGCCACTTTCTCGTAGGTTGCGGACCAGTGTACAGCCTATAACTCAACATGTCTGGCAGAGGAAAAGGAGGAAAGGTTAAGGGGAAATCCAAGACTCGCCTCGGCAGTAGTGTTTGCGATCGCTCCAGTGTTCTTGCCTTGTTTCGGTGTTCGTGGTTTCAGTTCGCCATCGAAGTGGTGTTTTTTGTGTTCTGTATTAATTTGTGCACCTGCACAAACGTTTGTGAGTGTCGGCGCGGCGCCGTTTAATTTTAATCAGTGTTTCTGTTCACTTGTCATTATGTAAACAATCTTGGATACTTTCGATTAATCGATTGGGCCTGGACTCGCCTTTCGATTGTGTGGTCCCAATTATTATTTTTGTGGTCCCAATTATGTGGTCCCGATTTTCTGCACCCTAAATTTGTGGTCCCAACTGGAAATGGACAGCGACGTGGTTCCTGCCTCTCCGAACGCCATTGTGGTGGACCATCAGTCTCTTGCGGCCCCGCCATCCTTGCCGCCGCCGCCTGTCATGCCTGGTAAGCACTGGGCCGCAGCGGGCGGGCACCGCTCCAACGTCATCTCGTCCTCCTCGGACTCGGAGGCTGACGTTCTCTCGGCCGAACCCTCTTCGCAAGGTGCTGCCGACCGACGCAACAGCAAGTACAGCAAGGACGCTGCCAAGGCGATGGTTCCTCGCCAATACTTTGCGGGCCCTCGCCCTGATGGGGTTGGTGGCAGCACACCATCTTCTCGTGCCATCTCCCGGGCTGACACCAGGGAACACCGCCGCCAACAGCAGGCGGAGGTTCTCCACACGAAGCGGCAGGCGGATGCGCATGTGGCGGCCATCATTGACGCTGTCGCGGCGGGGGTGGAACGCCCCTGGTCGCATGGCCGCACGCCTTCCTGGCCTAATGATCTTCACCGCATTGACGCGGAGGAGGTGGCGGATGCTGGTGGGGGGCCCGCCTCCCGCTCTGCCTCCCAGCCGGACATCCATCTTATTCGGCAGGTCGAGGAGACCTGGCGTGGGCTGTCCTCAGGATCGCTGTCTGCCCCCCGACCGGTACCCACCGTTTCCAGCTGCCACACGCCTCGGAGTGCGGCGACGGTTACCACCACGTCCACTGTGATGACCACCACCTCGGTCGCCATCTGCGCCGTGTCGGGGGGCCGCCCGCCGGCCCTGCTTTCCCCTTTGGTTGCTGACGCTGATCCCCCATTTCAAGCCGTCGGGGCAGCGGAGCCCCATCTGGGCCTTTCTCCTGCCGACCCCCGGGCCCCACCTGACCCAGTGCCCCGCCGTCCAGCTGCCGGGGTGGTTGCGGCGCCACCGGTGTCTTCGTGCGCCACCTCTTCGGCTCCGCGCACCCCAGTGGTGCCCCCAGGTGGTCCGGCCTCTGCTGAGCCACGCGTCAAGCGTATTCCACCCATCGTTGTGGCCACCCGCCTCACCGCCGATGCACTGCGGGGCAACCGCGAGTTGCGCCGTAAATTCAAGGGGACTTTACGGTGGACTACCTGCGGGGGTACCCACGGTACCACCCCACCTCTCTTCAAGACAGGGCGGTGCTCATGGAGTATTTCCGCACCCATGGGATCCAGTGCCATACTTTCCCGGTGGCAGGCCGCGCCAAACCGAAGTTAGTCCTGGCTGGTCTGCCCCCCACTGCCGCGGAGGCGTCGGTGTGGGAGGAGCTGGCTGAGGAGGGCGTCCGCCCGGACTCCCTCCGTCGCCTGACGCCGGACTGGGCGGCGGACCGCGGTGTAATCCGGTTCCTCCTTGTCTTTCCGGATGCCGCTCAGCTGGCGAAGGCCCGCGCCCTGAGACACCTGGCTGGGCTCCGCATTCAGTGGGAGGAGTTTCGGGGTGGATCCCGCCCCCTCCAATGCCACAACTGCCAGCGGTGGGGGCACCGGGTGGAGGACTGTGGCCACCCGTTCCGTTGCCTCCGCTGCGTCCGGCAGCATGCCCACGGCGCCTGCCCGAAGACCCCGGAGGAGCCGCCTTGCTGCGTCAACTGTGAGGGGCAGCATCCGGCCAACGCCCGCACCTGCCCCTCCTACTTGAAGTTCCTCGAGCAGCAGCTGCGGCGGAAGGGGCCTTCTTTGAGACTTACAACTGGCTACAGCACCTCCGTCTCCTCCCGTGGTTGCAGTTGTTTGCCACGGGCATCTACCACATCTCCCAAGCCTCTTCCCCTCTTCTTCAGGCGGAAATATTTTTCCGCACCGTCCTCGCCTTTTTGCAGGGTGTGTTCTCCGCCCCCCCTTAAACTGGTCCTTTGGAACGCCCATGGCGTTCGTTCCAAGCAGGCTGACTTCTTCCATTTCCTACATGCCCACCATCCTGACATTGTCTGTTTGACCGAGACTTGGCTGAAGCCCCAGCATCCTTTCTCCCCACCTGGGTATGCCACCATCCGTCGGGATAGGGATGCGCGGGGGGGCGGGGTTGCCCTCCTTGTCCGCGAATCCCTTCCCCATCACCCGCGCGCGCTCCCACCGCTTCTAAATGTGGAGGCGGTGGCTGCCCGCCTCCGCCTCATCCCACACCCCCTCACTGTGTGCTCGGTCTACTTGCCCGAGCACGGCCCGTTCCCGGCCCGCGGCCTCCAGACGTTATTCCGCATGGATGCCCGGGTGGTGGTAGGGGGGGACTTCAATTGCCGGCATCGCGACTGGGGCTGCTTGTCCACGAGCAATCGGGGTATTCAGCTCCTTCGTGTCGTCCAGGGTTCCCCGGCACTCACCCTTCACTCACCCCCATCTTTCACGTTCATTCCGTGTCACATCCGGCAACGGCCGAGTGTCCTCGACTTGGTTATCACGGTGGGCCCGGTGGCCATGTCGGGGCTCTCGGCTCGCGCCGAGCTCACTTCCGATCATACACCGGTCATCGGTTTCGTGCGTGCGGCTTCCCGCCCTCCTCCTGTGTCCCCCACTTCCTTCGATTTCGCTCGTGCCGACTGGGCCGCCTATCGGGCACATCTGGACGGCACACTCAACCTTCATTTTCACATCTCCTCCCGGCAGCAGTTGGACGAGCACGTGTCCATCCTCACGGACTCGATCCTGGCTGCTGCACGGGCCTCCATTCCCTGTCGTCGCCCGCTCCTGCGGGGCGCGCCCTTCCCGCCGTCTCTGCGCCAGCTCATTTCGGCCCGCAATGCCGCTCGACGGCGCTGGCAGTATCGCCGGACGGGGGACCGCTGGCGGGAGTACGTGGATCTTCGGGCGCGCTGCCGGAGGCTCATCACCGAATGGCTGGCAGCGGAGCGGGTCCGACACATCCAGTCACTGTCATTTCGTTCCGGTTCCATCTTCCGCTATGCACGGGGCCTTCGTTCCACCTCGTCTGTCATGCCGCCTCTGGACGGGGGACCGCGGGGTTTGTGTGAGTCCCCTGCCCAGAAGGCGGAACTCCTGGCGGGCTTCTTCCATTCATCTTTTACCCCCACTCTCCCGCCAGGGGTCACGTCGCTCCTCCCGGTCCACTATACCCCACCTCCCCCTCCACGACCTGGTGATATTCCCTTGACCACCCCAGGGGAAGTGTTCCGTGTCACCTCTCATCTCAAGCTTCGCTCTGCCCCTGGGCCCGACCACATCCATCCGCGGCTGGTCTTCTCCCTTTCCCGGAAGGCCACCGTGTTTCTCACCAAAATCATTAATGGCATCTTCCTCACGGGTCACTTCCCTACCTCGTGGCGGGCTGCGACCGTTGTGCCCATTCCAAAGTCGCGTGCAGATGCTCACCTTCCCGCGGGCTATAGGCCCATCAGCCTCCTGTCAGTCCTCTCTAAAGTGGCCGAGAGAATCATCCTCCGTAGGTTGGAGCTTCATCTCACCCCTCTCGGTCCCCTTCCTGCATTTCAGTTTGGTTTTCGGCGCGGGCTGTCGGCGCAACACGCCGTGGCGCGCGTCGTTGACCAAATCACCGAAGGCTTCACCTCCTTCCAGCACACTGGTGTTGTTCTGCTTGATCTGTCCAAGGCCTTTGATACCGTCAGCCATCACGCGCTCCTTCTGAAGCTGGCGTTTCAGGGCTTTCCTCCTGCTCTCATTCATCTTCTTTATAACTTTCTCTCACATCGCTCATTTCGTGTCCGTGTCGACCAATCTTTTTCGCAGTCCTGCCATGTTCCTGCCGGTGTCCCTCAGGGAGCGATCTTGTCGCCCCTGCTTTTTTCCCTCTACACTTCCGACATACCGGTCCCCCCCCATTGCACTCTCACCCTCTATGCAGATGACACTGCCATCTCCACCTCATCTCGCCTTGTTTCCGACATTCCCGCCCGCCTCACGGCGGCGGTGTCACTCATCTCCTCATACTATCACTCTTGGGGAATCCGGGCGAATGCCGGCAAGTCCCGGGCGACCCTCTTCACCCGCCGTTTCCCTCGCCCCCCGCCCGCCGTGGTGTCCCAGGGGGTGCCGATACCCTGGTCCCCGTCGGTGGTGTACCTGGGTGTCCGCCTGGACTCTGGTTTGCGGTGGGGTGCGCATCTCGCTGATTCCGTTTCGTCGGCCCGGCGTGCCCTCTTTGCCCTGGCGCCTATCCTCAGGCCGACTTGTCCTCTTCCCTCTTCCGATCGTGTCACACTTTTTCGTCTCTACGTCCTTTCCATTCTGCTGTATTGTTCCCCTGTGTGGGCGCACGCCTCCCCCACAGCCTTCCGCCCACTCCTCGTCTTTTTTCACTCTTCCCTTCGCATGTTGCTCGGCCGCCCCCGGTGGACCCCCATTCCTGCCCTTCTGGATGCCACCTCCCTCCCGCCGCTCACCCTTCTGATCACAACTCAGGCCGATCGTTTTTACCGCTCCATCCGTCGCTCCCGCCTGCCCATTGTGGCTGCCATTGCCGCCTACGACCCCACCCTCCCTTACCCGCACCGTCGTCTCCTGGACTACCAGGCCCACCGGCCGCCCTAGTTGGCGTCCCCGGCCGCCCCTCCCGTGCGTCTCCCATGCGTGGTTTCTAGCTGCCGTGTGGCCCCCGGGGCGAACATTAACCCGGTGACAGTGCGCGTGTTCTGGTGAACCTGCCAGCCCCCTGGCAATGGTAGTGGTGTTTTGTGTATTCGTCGGATGCATTCATTTCTGGGGTTTTTTAGGCTAGTTTTCCCCAGTATCCGCCCTTCATCTCGTTTGTGGTGCTCGGTTCCCTTTTTTGACTTTATCCCTGATTACACTGGAAGAAACAAGACGTTTGGGACAGTGTTCGTGGTGTTTTGTGTTCGTCTGTTGTATCAGTTTGTGTGTATGTTGTTCCATATGTAAGCGCCCCGGCGCCTTCCTGTACAATACAAATAAAAAGCATTTAAAATTCAAATTCAATTCATTCCAAGACTCGCTCCAGCAGGGCAGGACTTCAGTTCCCAGTGGGGCGCATCCACAGGCTGCTGCGCAAAGGCAACTACGCAGAGCGTGTCGGGGCAGGCGCCCCGGTCTACTTGGCCGCGGTGATGGAGTACCTGGCCGCCGAGGTGCTGGAGCTGGCGGGCAATGCTGCGCGCGACAACAAGAAGACCAGGATCATCCCGCGTCACCTTCAGCTGGCCATTCGCAACGACGAGGAGCTCAATAAGCTCCTGTCAGGAGTGACCATTGCCCAGGGTGGCGTTCTGCCCAACATTCAGGCAGTGCTGCTGCCCAAGAAAACCGAGAAGAAAGCCTAAGCCCCTTGTTTGCTTCTCAGGTTTGAAAAAAAAAAAAAAAAAACGGTCCTTCTCAGGACCAAAAAACATAATTCGTTGAAAAGGAACTGTTTGCTGTTAATCTCTGATGAAATAATGTCCTATGAAACCTGTTGTTTGGAACACAAACTTCACACTGTAACACATGATTGTTTAAAAGCTACGCAGCTATTCGCATGCACGTGCGCGCGCGCGCGCACACACACACACACACACACACACACAAACACAAACACAACAGCAGCAGCAGCAGCAGCAGCAGCAGCTGTGATTCTTTGCATGTTTCAAAGTGAAAAAAAAATATATATATATATATATATGTATGTATGTATGTATGTATATAAATAAATAAAAAAAAACACACACACACACACACTTGTTTTGAAGTTTCTTTTTGTTTCAACATGTTTCAGTGGGCAGTTATGTATAGTAATGAGAGAATTAAAAAGATGTTGATAACAATGTGAACACAAATAAATAGTTTCCTTGTGTATTACTTGGTGTACCTAAGTATGAATCAGTGCACATTGCCTTTAAGCAATGTTATGCGGTTGAACAGATAGTTGCAGAAGTTGCTAGAAATATTGAAAAATTTCCTTCTGCGAAGCTAGCTTGAATTAAAGTCTTGCTCTCTCAACATTCACTGCATGCACATTGTAATGTAAGTTATGTCAACCTGGTTATTCACGTACTGTTAACTCCATGGCATGGCTGTTGAAACTGCTACCTCTGCACCATGTAAAAGCACTTTTTCATATGTGTGTTTGCCTAGCCAAGGTTTTTGTACGCCTACTAGTTGTGGGATTTATTTTTTTTATTTTTTCCCCCCTCCTTTATGAGTGTTGTGTTTGCATGGTGAAACAGTAACTGCAACCTTCCTTGAATCTGTATGATGGCCCTGAAAAGGGCCGTTTTGTAAGGTGTGGCACAGCTGGCCTACCCTCCGAAGCCGTACAGAGTGCGGCCCTGCCTCTTCAAGGCGTACACGACGTCCATTGCGGTGACGGTCTTTCTCTTGGCGTGCTCTGTGTAGGTGACAGCATCGCGGATCACGTTTTCCAGGAACACTTTGAGCACGCCTCGTGTCTCCTCGTAGATGAGGCCCGAGATGCGCTTCACTCCACCGCGCCTGGCCAGCCTACGAATGGCCGGCTTGGTGATGCCCTGGATGTTGTCACGCAGCACCTTCCTGTGACGCTTAGCGCCACCTTTCCCCAGACCTTTTCCGCCCTTTCCGCGCCCGGTCATGTTTGCGTGCTCCTGTTTCAGCTGGGAATGTGAATTTTTTTTTATTTTTTTGACTACAGCCCCTCCACGCTGAAGTCAGTCTCGCACAACCGAAGTGATTGCGAGCCCTTTGTGGTCCCAAAGGTGAAGTTAAGGAGGAACTTTACGTGCCAGACCAAGGCCTATACGCTTTCTGTTGAGCGTGAGAAAAAAATGCCGGTGTTGTCAGTTCCCTCCTCCCTAGAGAGGAACGAAGTGACTAGCCGGCGAATGTGCGTCGTTGCGCTGGGGTCTGGACCACAGGGGTAAGGCGAATTATTACCCCGATGGTCCTTGTATGTTAATAATATTGTAGGCAGCAGTAAACCAGCGTCTCACTGGAGGAAACCTGCTGCCCAATGGTTACGATGACGCGCCCGATGGCCTAAGGATGGACAAAGGGGGAGGATGTTAAGCTTGGTAATGGTGCAGTCCTCAATGGGCCACATTGAGGACTGTATGATTTATAGATCCTGAGTTTAAAGTCAGGACTTTGGGAGCGTGGCAGGAAGGGACACGCTGGTGTGATGTAATAAGTACAGTCCCTGACTGGTGCGCCACTTGTAGGCGACTTCATCCTGCAACAATATTCGATTCACACAAAAGTTAGTAATATTATTAAAAGATTATATACAGTTATGCTTAGTAGAAGTAGGCACTGCGGGGTGGCGTCCTTTCTTGTTTATATAAGCACAATGTTTATACTGGAACACTTGTTAAGAAAAGAACGATAATTAAAGTAATAAGAATAATAAAGAAAGTTTTTTAAAATATATAAATTTTACACTATTTAAAACACAATGGAGTATAATTGTGAATTACTGTTGTATATTATATATTATATATTATATATTGGCAGTAGTTCAGTAAGAATAGTAATAATAGGTTAATAATAATAATATAATAATAAAATAATAACAATTTCCACTTCAGATTGATTTCGCCCTAAGAGTTAGTGATGAATTACATGCTAATATTATAGGATATGTAAGCATGTAAATGGCACTGTGGTTGGTGTCCATTGCGACTGCACATGTCCTAAATTCTTGTTAATAAAATAAAATAAATAAATAAAATGAGATAAATAAAACAATTAAAATAAATAGTTAGTTCTGAAGGCCTTTCATTCATTTTTTGTGTGGCACTGTTTTATAGTAGAATTGAATGTAGGTTGTCGAGGCAGAATTCTCTAAACAGTCCGCAGCCGAACATAGTATTTATCTTGCTGTTTCTGAGAGCGGAATTTTCTGATCGGTCCGCACCCGAATGTAGTGGTTGTCTTGTTGTAGCCACGCCCATCAGGACGAGGCAGCCAATCAGCGACTATCTCTGGTGGGAGTTGATGTTCGCTGAGTTGCGGCGAGCTGTGCTTGTAGAAACTATGGTGGCTTTTCACAGAGAATGTGTTTCGGTCTTCTGTGTTTCTGGTTGTCTTGTATGTCATATTTGCCCAGGGCATTGATGAGGGGGTTTGGGTGGTTTTCCAGGTTCTTGTAGAAGTCCACTGTGAGTTGATGGATGAAAAATCGTATTGTGTCAATGCCGAGTTCTGCATGGAGCTTTCTCATGGGCACATAAGTGGGTGTTTGTGCGATTCTTCGAAGGGCTTTATTTTGTATTGTTTGGAGCCTTTGAATGTGTGTTTTGGCCGCAAATCCCCAGGCTGGGGCTGCATACGTCATGATGGGGCGGAGGTAAGCCTTGTATAGGGTCTTGCCATTTTGTGGTGAGAGGCTGTTTTTGTGGTTTAGAATGGGGAAGACTTGTGTCATTCTTGTGTGGGTGGCAGCTATTTTGTGACGTATGTGCTCCTTCCAGGTTAGCCGTTTGTCCAGGTACACCCCCAGGTACTTGACACTGTCCTGGTATGTTATTGGAGCATTGTATAGGCTGAGTTGTGGTAGGTTTGGTGGTATTTTTCTCCTTGCAAAAAGAACAGCTTCTGATTTGCCCACATTAACTGCTGTTCTCCAGTTTGAGAACCAGTTTTGTAGGAGGTTGAGTGTTGATTGCACTTTCTCTATAGCTAGAGTGCATTTGGTGGAGCTGGCGAAGACCATAGTGTCGTCCGCGTAGCAGGCGAGACTTGCGCGGCCAGTTGATGGTAGGTCATGGAGATAGATGTTGAACAGGAGCGGACCTAACAGGCTGCCCTGCGGCACGCCTGCCAGGATGGGATGTGATGGGGAGACTGCTCCTGGGATGCTGGTGTGAAAACTTCTGCCCTTGAGGTATGAGGCTAGAGTCTTGGTGTAGCCGTCTGGCAGGGCAGTCTGGTGCAGCTTGCAGATCAGACCTTCATGCCAGACTCTATCAAAGGCTTTTTCAATGTCAAGGAATGCAGCAGCCGTGTACTGCCGCCATTGAAATCCTTTTGTGATGTGCTCGGTGATTCTGAGCAGCTGGTGGGTGGTAGAGTGCTTCGCCCTGAAGCCAAATTGAAAGTTGGGAAGAACTGCATGGTTGTCGGTGTGGTTTTGGAGTCTTTCTTTAAGCACACCCTCAGCCACTTTTGACAGTGTACTGAGGAGGCTGATAGGTCGGTAGCTTTTGACATCTGTTGGCTTTTTCCCAGGTTTGGGTAAGACAATGACCTTCGCTTCCTTCCATACTGTGGGCCAGGTTTCTGTGACGAGGATGCCATTAATACAGGTGGTTAGGGCAGAGAGAGCTGGAGTTTGTAAGTTGCGGAGGATTATTGTATGAATTCCGTCAGCTCCTGGTGCTTTGTTTGGTTTCATTTTGTTTATGATTTTTTTCACCTCTATGTCATCTGTGAGTAGAGGGGCTGTGGTGGTGGGGGTTGCACATATGTGCGTAGCTCTTTGTTCTATCGAAGCGATTTGCGCCTGTGGAATGCGCGCCTCATTCGGTCTAAAAGCTTCGCTGAGGCTGCTGGCTATGGCGTCACACTTCCCTTGTTGTGTGAATGCAGTGGAGCCATCTGCACATTGAAGAGGGGGAATTACGGTGGATTTCTTTGTCAGAAGCCGAGTGGTTTTCCACAGGGAGTTGTCAGTTGTTGTTAGTTCAGCGACTTTTATGTCCCAGGCTGCAGCCCTGTGGAGTGAAATTTCGTGCTGGATTTCACTTTGTAGCTCTCTTAGGAGCCTTTTAGACTCAAGGCAATGGCGATTTCTCTGCCAGTGTCTGCGGGCTCTGTTTTTGCGGGCTATTAATTGGCTGATATGTTGTGGCAGTTCTGCAGTGTCAATCGGTTTCCTCTTGCGCATGGGGATAGATGTTTTCACCCCTGCTGTTATTGTGGATACCAGGTGAGCAGCGTATGCCTGAAGGTCTTGTGGGGTATTAATGGCCTCATTGTAATTGATGTTTTTGGCTATGTGTGCATTCAGTTGGTCCCATTTTGCTTTTTTATAGTCAGGTACTAGTTTTTCAGTGCAGTTGAGAATGGTTGCATTTTCTATCTGAACTAACACTGGGAGGTGGTCAGAATTTAATTCATGAATGACTTCTAGCTCGTAAATAAAATTTGTATTTTTGTACATGGTGATGTCCAGTATATCAGGCTTTTGTCGGGGTGATTCAGGATATCTAGTGGGTTCATATGGAGCGCATACCATATATTGCCTGTTACTTTGGTGTTTTTGTAATACTCGGCCATTGCTGGTTACACCAGTGCAGTTCCAGGCCGAGTGCTTAGCATTTAGGTCCCCCATCGCTAAGATGGTAGGGGCACTATTTATTAATGCTGACAGGTTCTGGTTGTCTAGAGTACGACCGGGTGGGGCATACATGGATATTAGTGCACATTTCCTGTTGTTGATTCGGACTTCCACGCCAACAGCCTCTAATTTTCCTAGGTCTGGCAGCTGAATTGGCTGGTGTAGGATGTCTGCTTTAACGGCGAGTGCTACTCCACCTCCTCTGTGCTCTCCTTTTCTGTCTAGACGGTGGATTACATACCCTGGTATTTTGATTACATCGGTAGGTTGAAGTTGGGTTTCGGTGATTGCTAGCACCTGAATTTTGTGTTTCAACAGGAAATCTGTTAGTTCGTGTAACTGCGATTTAACTCCCCTGGCATTCCATGTGGCTGCAGTATGGATGTCGCCAGTCGCAGGTTTATTTGCTGCCATGTTGGATCAATTCGAAAATTCCCTGCACGAATTGAGCAGCGAGAGTTATTCTGTGGACTGGGTTGACTGTGGTGTCGCTCCAGGCAGCTAACAAGTTACATAGGTCGCGACCAATGTCTGCAAAGGCTGGATTATTGGCTTGTGTTTGATGTAAGTTTGTCTCCAGTTGCGTGACGTCTCGGAGATTTTGCTGTTCCATTTCTGGTGTAGTCTGCTTTGGAGGGCAGGGAAAATATAGAGGAGTTGAGTTCTGAGCAGATGTTGGATGATGGACCGACTGTGGCGACTCTTGCGTATGAATAGAAGATTCATTAACTGCAGGAGAGGTAACTGACTCCTCTGTGTTCATCTGTTGCTGTGTTTGTTCCTCTGGGAGGTTCTGAACAAAGTCCATCATTCTGTCCTGTGTTGGGGTTTTTGAGGCTATGATCTGATTCTGATTCTCAGAGTTGTATGTGGTTTCCCTCCTCTGTTGCTTCGGTGTTCGCTGTTGTCTGGTGTTTTTCCACTCGCGCTGGGACTGGCGTGGGAATCTGCGTGATGTGCGTGAAAAAGATGTGTGTGGATAGTTTTCTTCATAGCTTTCGAAGTACTGGTCATTGAGTGGTTGGTATCTGTTTCCAGTGAGCATCTGAGGCGGTGGGGCAGTTCTCCACTGTTGTTTTTGGCCATAGCCTGCATGTCTGGTGTTTTGGACTGTGGTCCATACATGTTGACCATCCAGCAGCTGCTGTGGTGGGTGAGGGGGATTTATTGGAGCATGAATCTGTGGTTGGCCCCAAGCAGGCTGCCTGGGAGGCGGGGCGGGCTGCCAGCGGCTTCCAGTAGACTGTCTTCCCTGTTGCTGTGATTGTTTCAGCGTTTGAGGTTTTAGTTTGGCTTGTTCTCTCAAGAAGTAGGGACATTTAGTGTATTTGGCATTATGAGCCAGTTTGCAGTTGACACACTTGGCTGGCTTTGGGCAGTTTTTGTCTCTGTGGTTTCCCGAGCAGTTTGGGCAGACTATAAGGAATCTGCATTGGGCAGTGACATGTCCATATTGGTAGCAGCGCGAGCACTGCATTGGAGTGTTGGGGTGCTTGAATGGCACAAATTTAACTCGGAGCCCTAGTACTGATGTAAGTTCGCTTACTGAAGATTCGCTGCCCTGAGGGAGATCAATCAGGAACATGTTGAGAGGCTCTCGGGTACGCTGACTGTACATCTGGTGTACAACCAGTACTGGGACGTTTTTTGCTTGGAGCTCGGCAGTGATGCGATGTGTGCATGTGCCTGCGGGGATGTATTGCATTACCAGCTTGACTGGTTTCTCAGCTGATGTGCGGGAAACAAAGTGCTCTAACTTCCGGCTTTCAATTGTGTGGAGCCCTTTTCGGTAGTCAGTAAGTGAGTTGAAGACATACATCGTGCCACGTTCTGTGTTCTTGGCAGTGAAAGTGATGTCTTGGCTTTTGAGTGCATCGTACAGGGCGTGATATGGATTGTTAACGGTGTGGTTAACTGTAATTGGTGCAGATCGGAAGGGCCTCTCTTGGGGGGCATCTGCATTTGAGGCTGAAGCCTCTTCAGTTGTGAGCGGTGATGCAGGCGCTGGTAGTCCCTGAGAAAGGTTCGCCGCACTTGTGAATGGGGCATTCACATTGCCCTGCTGACTATCATGGTGGTCGCGGTTGTGTTGTTTCGAGGGGTAACCTAGCTGCGCTTCTGGTTTCCTCTTTTTGGGGATGGCACCATTGTTAACTGTGTCCATTTGGTTGTCTCTGTCTTTGTTGTGGTTGAACTTGATGAAAGGATCCAACTCCACCGTTAGTGCTTGGCTAGATGCCATGGTGGAGAGGGGAATTGTGCCTGAGGGGCGGTTACGGTCTCCTAACAAACTGAAGGGAGAGATGCACCCGCAGTCCGACCAGCCCTGGGACTGAGTTAGCCAGGGCTTCGCGGCTAGGCAAGAGGCTCTGAGCCTCGGGTGTCTTTCTCTCTGGTTTTAAGCCTACGATGCGTATATTCCGCGGTAGAACAAAACTTCAACAAATGGCTGCGGGGACAGAAAGTAGATCATTTGGCAGAGCTACATGTTCACTCTCCTGATGCTACGACTCCCAGCTGGGAATGTCTGTCTCTCTCTGCCGCTGGGAATGTGCTGCTCGGCCGCCTCTGTCGTTAGTTTCTATGGATCGACTTCTGTGCTGTGATTGGCTGTTCTCGCCAGCCAATGGAGATGCCAGGCCAATCGCAGTGCACCACAGCTTTAACAAAACTGTTGAAATTTTTACAGCACGCGCAGACATCGGCGCTGGGACTCGCAGTGTACACATCGCAGGAAGCTCTCTGACTGCTCCGCCTGGGGGTTCATTGCCTCTGACGGCGCGGAAGGGGGGCGAAATGCATTGTGTAGGCCGAGTACCAGGGGCGCAGTGACTGGCTGCTACCGATCGCGTCCGCGGGTGGCGGATAGCGGAGCTCCAGCTGTGATGAGCAGCTGGAGTTGTCAGGAATACACAAATACTGACTCGCGGACCAATCAGAGGCGTCACTGGTGGCTTGGGCGGCCTGGAGACGACACAAGTTTCGCCAGAAGCAGACCGTCGGGATCGCTGCAGCCCTTTTCATGGCTCGCTGGCGTCACACACAAAACTGGGGGCAACGCGAAATACCGTGGCGTCAGTTAGGGGGTGAATGGTATCGCCCTGCCCCATGTCATGAAAGGCTAACTGCACGCACGAAGAAAGAAGCGGACAGCGAGAGGCGAAGAATCGACAGGCTGCCCGACCACGAGTGCGCGCGGCGCGGCGCGGGCTCTGGCTTGCCTGCGGGCCTGCGAGAGTTCGTGCCGCGGCCGCGAGAGGCGCGGCGGAGCTGCGTGTTCCGCGCGCGGCCGCCAGGCTGCGGGCGGGGCGCGCAGTTCGCTGTGAGTCGGCAGGGCCTCTGCAGGCGCGCGCGCGAAAGCGAGCCTGTGGGTGCTCTGTCGGGCCTATATGCAGGCCGGCCCTCAGCCACTCATTGCACTCGGCCTCACCATCCGAGTCGCCCTAAACATGCGTGCTGCCTGCCACGCACTACAGGCCATCAGGCCGCTACATCCGCCTACAGTTGCTGCGGCCCGGCAGCTGTAGGCTATGCTACCTAAATCCCGCTCCCCGTTTCCCCTCGGGCCATCGGGCGAGCGCTAACTTCTTAAACCGGGCAGTAGGTTTTTCTCCAGTGCGATCGCTGGTTTTACTACTGCATCCCACTTTGCTACTCCCTGCGAACTGCCGGGGCGCTAATTGCCGCGCCCCTGCAGTGTTTCGCATATTAAATTCACTCGCGGGCAGGTGGCCTCACTCACGAGAGTGATGGAGGGCACCAGCCATTGGCTTACTTTACTACGAAACGCGTATAGGTCCTAGACCTGGAACGTACTAAGATTCCTCCCGTAAAATCACTCCCACTAGGTGTTGGACTCGCAATCACTTCGGTTGTGCGAGACAGACTTCAGCGTGGAGGGGCTGTTGTCAAAAAAAAAAAAAAAAAAAAAAAAATTACAGCACGCGCAGACACTTTCCCAGTTCCGCTCCTAGCTTCGTTCGGAGATGATGTAGTCCTGCTGCTCATCCTGAAGGTAGTCAGAATAGTCCAGAATTCCGCCCCCAGTTTTGAACGACCGCGTCGTGCGACGGATAGGATTTAAATTGAGTGTGTGACACCCAGAGGCGCAGCGTCTCGCTGCCTAGCCGCGGCCCTGGCTAACTCAGTCCCAGGGTCGTAGGTCAGTGGGTGCTCCACTCCCTTCCTTTGCTAGGCGATCGTAATAAATCCTGTAGGAATAATTATTATTGTTATTTAATTAGCTAACATGGCGACCTCGAGTGACGTAGAATTCCGCGAAACCTCTTCTCTTGAACAAGGTGTTCTCAAGAGAAAGAGTAGCGACGAACACATCAGAGTCACAAAAATTCAGTCCCTGAATCACCATGTCACAGCTGATGTGACAACAGGCAGCCAGACACCAGGCAGCTCGCCTCCATGCAGTCAGATACCGCCGGGCGTGGCGCAGGATCACCCAGCCCTGACAGACACCTCCACTGCACAACAGGGCGCGAATCCTTTTCGCACTGCCCCAATCACAGTCACCCACACAGCCGCGCTGCCATATGAGCGGCTGTACGACCAGTTCAACAGGCTAGGATTAATTTTCTCAGCGAAAAACACCAACAGGGGGACACTGTACTATTTCACCAATGTGCAGCAGTACCATGCAGCCATTAAAGTACTTGATGAAATAAAGGCCGAGTATTTTATTACACGCGTGCAGGCAGACAAACCGTTGAAATATGTGCTTAAGGACATCCCAGGGGGAACTAGCACTGCCAGAATTACCCAGGACCTACTGGCTCAAAACATACCAGTACTATCAGTCTACCAAATGTACGACTGGACTCGTCGTCCAATAAACATGTACCAACTAGATGTACCGCAGGGCAGCGAGTCATTAATGAGTACATTGACCACTGTCATTGGACTCAGAGTGAGGCTGGTGGACTACCGATATAAAAATACACCACTCCAGTGTACGAATTGCTGTCTTCTTGGGCATATAGCAAAACAATGCCGCAAACAGCCAGTGTGCCCGCAATGTGCCGGCCCACACAAACTACAGGAGGACTGTCCCCGCCCGCCACACTGTGCCAGATGTAACATGGCACATAATGCCAGATACATGGGCTGCCCCGATTACCAACGGGAGCTGCAGAGGCGCCGTCCTAGGGGGCAGCAGCAGCAGCAGCAGCACCAGCAGCAGCAGCACCAACAATGGACCCGGCGTCCAAATAGACGCCCTCAGTGGCAGACACAACATGCCGAGGACCGTGCACCTGCCTACCAGCAAACGGAGTCACAAACCCAACCCGCCAACGTGGCTCATGAGCCAGGGTGGAATGTGGTCACATCACGGCGTAAACAAAACCCGCAATACAACACCCGACCACAAGGAGGGCAAACCTCTGGCTACAGAGATGACTGGGACCCTCGCAGCGATAACAGGTACCAGGCCCTGAAACAGGACTTCCCGGAACTATGGGAGCCAACACAGTGGGAGCGTCGAAAGGCAGCTCGCCAAAGTCAACAGGCTGGTACACCCCGCAGTACAGGAAACCAGCATGCACAGCGCCAGCCACGTCAGGCCAGACCAGTTGCCCAACCATCAAGCCAGGCAGGAAGGCTGCGCCACCGCTCTGCTCCAGCAGAAAATAATATACAACAACCAATGCAACAGGCTTGCGTGCAGTCGCCAGTTATTTCCACACCGGCTCCTAAGGTGCCTGTCACCCACAACGAACCAGCTACAACTGTCGTGGTACAGCCAAATTCAGCAGCAATCAGGCCAGCAGCCCCCATTGTGGCACGCAGCATGCCATTGCCACAACCTCCAGTACACATCACACCAGAGAGGATAGCCACAAATTATCGAGACTGCCAAGTCCTTCAAGGCACTCTCACGAAAGTAGCAGGTGCACACCCTGCTGTCATGGAAATTGCGCAAAAACTTTGCAACCTACTAACGGCCTGGCTTGACACTTCAGTCGCGGCGGACCGCAGAATTCACCTCGCCGTGGACCTAATTATGGCCATGGCACCAGTCGCACCTGCTCCTCAAGATGGAGCACAATAATAAATTAACATTAAAGACGATCGCCACCTGGAATGCACGCAGTGTGCGAAACAAAACGCCTGAACTTCAGGAATTTCTGCGAGAGCATGATGTCCAGATACTAGCACTAACAGAAACCCATCTTTCGTCAACTGAAAAATTATTCCTACCTGGGTACATCATCCACAGAAAGGACAGGGACAACCAGGGTGGAGGGGTTGCCTTGGCTGTCCGCACCAATCTAATACACCATGAAGTACAACTTCCTGACTTAGGCCGCATAGAGGCAGTAGCAATCTCTATATCACTTAAAGGCAAGAAATGTACTATCATTTCAGCCTACGCTCCCCCAGGACGCTCAATCACAGCTGAAAACCTCCAAATCCTAGCCACTTGCACCTCTTCCTTCCTCCTACTAGGTGATTTAAATGCAAAACACCCTGCGTGGAACTGCGCCCGAACTACAAGTAATGGCAGAGTGCTGTTTGCACACCAGCAGCTACACCAATACATGGTCTGCGCTCCCTACCATCCTACCCGCTATCCTGAAAATCCCAGGCAATATCCTGATATCCTAGATTTCACCATTTATTATAACACAAATTTCATCTACGAACTTGAAGTAATCCACGAGCTGCACTCAGACCATCTACCAGTCATTGCTACACTTGAAGATGTTTACACAAAAACCGCCCAAACCAAACGCACCTATAATTTCCGCAAAGCAGACTGGCCGCGACTCAACTCCTTTATAGAAAATAACCTATTCCCTGTTCCTACCATTACAGTGGCTGCGGACTTGCAGCAGTACTCTGCCAAATTATCTAGGACCCTATCCCAAGCAATAAATAATTTTATTCCAACCACGAAAAAGAAAGTGGATGCTACTGCCCTCCCCCCGCAACTAAAACAGCTAATCACAGCCAAAAACCAGGCGAAGCGCCGATGGCAACGCAACAGATGCCCAGCGCTCAAGAAGGTATACACCGACCTGTACAATGAATTTCAAGCCAAACTTAGTGTACATCGAGCCACTCAATGGGATGCGAAAGTGCAACAGCTCTCTACAGCCAACAACACACTCTGGAAAGTGGCGAAAAACCTGTCCTCCAAGCCCACAATTATCCCGCCTATCCAACTTCCTACTGGAAACATGGCTTTCTCGCCTAAAGATAAAGCTACAGTACTTGCTGACTGCCAAGAACAGGCCTTCCAACCCAACATCCTACCAAACAATCCCCCCCACTCCCTCCTAATAACGGAGCAAGTAGCGGCCATGCGACTCACACCTGCAACCTCAGAACCCCTTCTAACGACAGAAGCGGAAGTCAGAAGAATCATAAAATCTCTGAAGACTAATAAAGCTCCAGGAACAGATAAAATCCCTTCCCTTGTCCTAAAACACCTCAAAATCCCAGCTCTTCAAGCAATAGCAGCCTGCATAAATGGCATCCTTCTCACCAACTCCTGGCCTAACAATTGGAAGGAGGCAAAAATCATTCTGCTTCCCAAGCCTGGCAAAAATCCGCAACTCCCGTCCAGCTACCGACCAATAAGCCTGCTCAACACCATCTCGAAAGTAGCTGAGAAAATAATAGCACGCCGCATCCAATTACACCTGGAAGAGCAACAAGTGCTCCCAGACTATCAATTTGGCTTTAGAGCTCGCCACTCCACCACTCAACAGCTCGTTAGAATAGTTGAGCATATAACACAGGCCTTTGACTGGCGCCACTACACCGCGGCAGTCTTCCTCGATATTGAAAAGGCCTTCGATCGTGTCTGGCATGACGGACTTTTATACAAACTCCAAGCCATAAAACTCCCAGATACGTATATAAAAACCTTGGACGCATACCTAAGTAAACGATCTTTTCGTGCAAGCATCCCAGGAGCCACATCTACTCCACGTAAAATATTAGCTGGTGTACCACAAGGCAGTGTACTTGGCCCCATGCTCTTCAATATATATGTCTCTGACTTACCGAAACTGCCCAGAGCCAACATCGCGTGTTTTGCGGATGACACCATGTTGTATGCTAGTTCAACTCAATCGCAACAAGCAGTCAGGCGCCTACAAGAATCACTGAATCTGTTAGAATCGTGGTTCACAGATTGGAGAACAGCTATCAATGTCGACAAATGTGAGGCGATCGTCTTTACACGCCGGAAGGTACCGGCAAACCTACCTCAGCTACGCCTCTTTAACAACAATATACACTACAAAACCTGTGTCAAATACCTGGGAGTCCACATGGATAAGAGCCTAACTTGGAGCAAACAGGTATCGAATAAACAAGCACTCGCGAATGCAAGACTGGCAACTTTATATCCTCTCTTAAACCACAAGGGAAGTCTAAGCATTAAAAATAGCAAATTACTGTACACAGCCTGCGTGAAACCCATCATGACCTATGCGGCTCCAGCGTGGGGCTACGCAGCGAAAACGCACTTAAATAAACTGCAGGTGGTGCAGAATAAGGCTCTTAGAAAAATCGCGCATGTGCCTAACTATGCTCCCATGAAGAGAGTACACACAGAGATTCGCATAGACACCATGCACGAACAGTTTATTAAACAAGCTGTAGCCTTTTATAAAACAGTGGAATCACACACAAATCCCCTAATAAACAGGCTAGGACGTTATCACCCAGAAGATGTACGAAAATACAAAAGGCCAAAGCATATTCTATGCGAGAAACCGCCCTGAACGAGTCGAAAAATCACCGTGGTCCGCACCAGCACTGATTGGCTGGCCGCGCGCAGGGGGCGTGGCCTCGGGGTAGCTGTAGCTCGTTGCGGACTGTTCAGAAAACTTCAGGAACCAAAAACTTGTCACGCATCGATTCACTAAAATGTAAATAACTTCTACAATATTCAACGCAGAAACAAATAAAAAACACCACAATAATCAGCAGAAAACACTCGTGCCGTCATAGTACATAACTGCGCCCGGCGCATTGCAAACACTTTAAGATAAACTGTTAAAAACTCAGCGGCATCGCTCAGCTTTAATTCTACGAATTTTTTCCCTCTTTCATTATTAGTGTTATTAGTGTTTTAGTTCTAATTTTACAACGTAATTTCTCTCCCTATACCCTGACATCTTTACCACCAGGAAGTGCTTCGTCCCCCCCCCCCTGCGCCGCCAGGGGAGCTCACAGAGACGCCGCCCACAGTGCCTGTCAGCAGGGGAGATGGCACCAAGATCCTGCCATGGTTCCCGCAGCCACATAGTGCAACGGCCACGTTATCATGCCCTTCCAATTTATTTTAGTGCTTCACTCTTTCGCATCCTAACATCCCCCCATAGTGTATATCAACATCTCCCTAGTAGTTGTAAAAATAATAATAGTCAACCATCGTAATAATTCATTCCCATTTTCTCAATTATTGCACAGTGACGCCAACCACAGCACCAGTGCTTCAGTGCTTCATAGATGCTGCATTGGCATGCCAATGCCAACCCAGTATCCCCCCCACTCCTACTAATTATAGAGTGTTGTATATATGTGTTTCTACTTTTAGTTGCAGGTCGCGCCAGGAGTTCCTGCCGCCCTCGGTGTCACTGAGGCAATTGTCAAATTCGCACAACCCTGCTGTGTACTTGCTCGGAGAGCACCAACATAGCTTTTCCAGGAATCCCACCTGGAAAGGTTATAGCCTACTATACCTCTTCCGCGTCCATATTTTCCCATCGGTCGCGCTAGCTTTTCAGATTACAGGTAACAGGTTTCCTCCAGTGCGTCGCTGGTTTACTGTTGCCTAACCCTTTGCTACACCCCATAGGCTGTAGGAGTGCTAAGTTCGCACTACTACAGGCTTTATCGCGCCAGACGCACGTCGCCATGACTCCTCCCCCTCCCTCCCAGGAGCGGGAGGAGTCAATGGCAGTTTTATATATTGTCTACTTAAGCGTATAGGTCCCACCTGGCACGCATCAATTCCCTCAAGTCAAATCATTCCCATTTGGTTAGCAGGGCTCACAAACACTTCGGCTGTGTGAGACTGACTTCAGCGTGGAGGGGCTGTGGTCTAAAAAAAAAAAAAAAAAGCACGCGCAGACGGACCACGATGGCGCGCACGAAGCAGACGGCTCGTAAATCTACTGGAGGCAAAGCGCCGCGCAAGCAGCTGGCCACCAAGGCGGCTCGCAAGAGCGCGCCGGCCACGGGGGGAGTGAAGAAGCCACATCGCTACCGCCCTGGCACTGTCGCGCTGCGAGAAATCAGGCGCTACCAGAAAAGTACCGAGCTGCTTATCCGCAAGCTGCCCTTCCAGCGCCTGGTGCGAGAGATCGCCCAGGACTTCAAGACAGACTTGCGCTTCCAGAGCTCGGCCGTCATGGCGCTGCAGGAGGCCAGCGAGGCTTACCTGGTGGGGCTCTTCGAGGACACCAATTTGTGCGCCATCCACGCCAAGAGGGTCACCATCATGCCCAAGGACATCCAGCTTGCCCGGCGTATCCGTGGCGAGCGTGCTTGAGTTCCTTGCCATTTTTTTTGCAAGGGGGAAAAAAAAAACAGCCCTTATTAGGGCTAAAAATAACTGTCAAATTTGAAAGGAAAACAGTTGTCTGGCGTTTTGTACCTATTAGCTGTCGTTGACCTTTACCCAGCCAATAATATATTACATTAATAAGAATTTGGAAAAACACAGTTATAGTGTCTGTGTTTTGAGGTGGTTGTTTATATTGTACACAAAAGATTTGCACACAATGCAATGTATTCTGCTTAGGAAATAAAAACTCTTCAAACAGTGCCTGTCTGCAGTAGCAGCACCATCAGCAGCAGCAGCAGCAGCAGCAGCAGCAGCATAAAGTTCACCATTAATACCCTGAGACCTAATCCTTACAAAAAAAAATATGTGTGTGTGTGTGTATATATGTGTATATATATATATGCTGAAATAAGAGTGTGATGTTTGTAAGACGTTTTCCTGCTTAAAAACTTTAAATAATTTTGCACCTAAACTATACACACAATGTAATTGATAAATTTCTTTATTTATTTATTTATTTCCCCCGCTTCAAATACCATAAGAAATTTTTTAACCAGAATTTTACCTAACGGCAGAGGTGTGGCTATAGGAGGCAATGATTGCAACAACTGATACCTTCATGACTAGTATTGTTGGCCCTTAGAAGGGCCGATAAGGTGGTACAGTGCCACAGAAAGTGCCAGCGGTCCTGCTGGCATCTTCATTTCCGCTTTGGGGCTGCTTTCTTGGGCGACTTGCTCTTTGGGGCAACCTTCTTTGGCTTTGGAGCACGGGGTTTCTTCGTGGGAGGTTTGGACACCTTTTTTGCCTTTGAAGGTGCCTTCTTGGGCTTGGGGGTTGCAGCTGCTGCCATTTTTTTCTTTTCTGCTGTAGGCGGAGTCTTCTTGACTGGTTTCTTGCCCACCGCTGCCTTCTTGGCTACGGATCGCTTCTTTTCCTTAGGGGCAGCTGCACCACGCTTGCCGCTTGGAGCCTTGGGCTGGTCCGGAGCACCGGTGGTCCCTGAAGCCAGCTTGAAGGAGCCAGACGCACCCTTGCCTTTGGTTTGGACAAGCTCGCCGCTAGCCACTGCTGCCTTCAAGTATTTCTTGATGAAAGGTGCCAGCTTTTCCGCATCTACTTTGTAGGTAGAGGCGACGTATTTCTTGATGGCTTGCAGTGATGAGCCGCCCCTTTCCTTGAGGCTCTTGATCGCAGAGGCCACCATTTCAGATGTGCGCGGGTGCGCGGGCTTGGCTCGTGGCTTCTTCGACGCAGCCTTGCCTTTCTTCGGGGAAGCTGCCTGTGATGGGGCAACAGCTGGTGCTGCAGTCGCTGCTGCGGTATCTGCCATGACGAGACTGATCCTACAGAATGCAAGAGCAAAGTGAAAATAAAATTTTTCTCTCGTTTTTTTTTTTTTTTTTTCCTAACCTAACTAATAACTAAGTGTATTTGGGAGGGGTCTGGGTAGGGAAGACTCTAAGTGCGTCTCAGGCCGAAGCCTATACGCTCTAAGCATGCAGGTTATGAACCATGCAGGAGAGGAAGCATGCATCATGTGCTAGGAGGGGATTGGCCAGCCATGGCAACGTTTTAGCCATGACTAACTCCCCTCACTGACTATTCTAAGTTAAAAACTAGATAAGTTGGGCCCAGGTAAAACCTGCATAGACACAGGGAAAACCCTGGGCACTGACATGCGGGATGCAAAATTTCATGCATTAATTACAAGCAGGTTGGTTACAGGAAACAGAGGATGGTTCTGGAAGAAGAGTTGGACAGAGTAGAAAGACTACTAAGCAAATGGGCGGGAGCGTGGACATTTTGTCCGCATTTAGTTTGGTGGCACTGGTTGTTTCGGGGGCGACTTTAGTCGTTTCCCCCAGGCTGCCAGCCAGCCTGGTGTTTGAGAAGGGGAAAAAAAAAAAAAAAAAAAAAATTGTGTTATGTATATATATATATATATACACACGCTCAGGCATATATACATATATATACACACGCATACATATCGTTTGGTATGCATGTTGTGTGTGTGCGATGTCACACTAGTTGCAATGGTAGCTGGTATTCAAAATCTCATGCCATCAGAAACACGACCGGCACTGGAGGTGAGGCCTGCCAGGCGAGCCATGCCCATCAGGCATAAAGAGTCAGCCCTAACAACACAGGCAGTGAACCCTGAGGCAGGTTAGAACATACACCTGCGTGCTTCGGACCATTTTGAATAAGCATCATGTTTGGTTATCACATGTATTACAGCCATCTGTGTGTTTATTTAGGTGTAATTCAAAATCTCATGCCATCAGAAACACGACCGGCGCTGGAGGTGAGGCCTGCCAGGCGGGCCATGCCCATCAGGCATAAAGAGTCAGCCCTAACAACACAGGCAGTGAACCCTGAGGCAGGTTAGTACATACACCTGCGTGCTTCGGACCATTTTGAATTATTATAATCATGTTTGGTTATTACATAATCACATAATTAATTGTCATGTATGATAATTAGGGCGCTTATGTTCTTAATTTATTAACTTATACTAAGGGGGTGAAACATTAAATTTATATGAAATAACATTTACCTATTATTTAATTATATAAGAGCTGCCAGCACACATGTGTATTGTGCGCGAGCTGTGTTTCATTTGTCATGCACACACTGCCCTTAATTATGCGGAAACATAGGCAGATTTGTTTTGCCGGCCTGCCACGAGTCCGTGGAAGGCCGGCGCGGGAGGTACTGAGCTGCTCCTTTTTCTTTTTAGACCACAGCCCCTCCACGCTGAAGTCAGTCTCACACAGCCGAAGTGTTTGTGAGCCCTGCTAACCAAATGGGAATGATTTGACTTGAGGGAATTGATGCGTGCCAGGTGGGACCTATACGCTTAAGTAGACAATATATAAAACTGCCATTGACTCCTCCCGCTCCTGGGAGGGAGGGGGAGGTGTCATGGCGACGTGCGTCTGGCGCGATAAAGCCTGTAGTAGTGCGAACTTAGCACTCCTACAGCCTATGGGGTGTAGCAAAGGGTTAGGCAACAGTAAACCAGCGACGCACTGGAGGAAACCTGTTACCTGTAATCTGAAAAGCTAGCGCGACCGATGGATAGTAGGCTATAACCTTTCCAGGTGGGATTCCTGGAAAAGCTATGTTGGTGCTCTCCGAGCAAGTACACAGCAGGGTTGTGCGAATTTGACAATTGCCTCGGTGACACCGAGGGCGGCAGGAACTCCTGGCGCGACCTGCAACTAAAAGTAAAAACACATATATACAACACTCTATAATTAGTAGGAGTGGGGGGGATACTGGGTTGGCATTGGCATGCCAATGCAGCATCTATGAAGCACTGCTCCGAGCGCCGGCAACTAGTTTTGTTTGGAGGGGGTCGTGCGCTGATTGGCTGTCAGGCTCGGCCAATCAGAGGGCGCCTCGCCCTCAGCTACGGCGGGCGGTGCGCCAGGATTGATTTCGGAAGCTTATACTTCTGTGTATTATTTGGGTCGTAGTTTCCAAGGGAGGAAATATGTGGATTTAAATTATTCACGCATTTATCGTAAAAATTTTGGGTTGTACGGATATAAAAATCTTGCAAAGTTTCAGTGTTAGTTTCCCTGTGCAAGTTCTCTACTGGACAGTATATCGGGGCGTCTGCAGCGATTCGAATGCACCTATTCTGTACTCGCTGCAGTTTTATTAGATGGCAGTATGCAGCAGTAGCCCAGACTGGGGCTGCATACGTGATTATCGGGCGTATGAGAGCTTTGTAGAGCAGTAATCCGTTTTTGACTGTGCTGCCACATCGCCTGCTCATTACAGGATATAATGCGCGCATTCTAACCTGAGCTTGGGTTTGTTTAATGTCAATGTGCTGTCTCCACAGGAGTTTCCTATCCATGTGGACACCTAGGTATTTAACTACGTCCTTGTGAGGGATTGGCTCATCAAATAGGCGTAGTTGCGGCCTGTTGTCGGCTGGCGGGAGGTTTTTGCGTGTAAACACAATCGCCTCAGACTTGGTCGTGTTTACTTTTATGCGCCAGGCTGTACACCACTGTTCAACTTCAGTGAGCGCAGTCTGGAGCCTGGTAGTGGCCAGCTGTAGGTTATGAGATCTGCTATACAGTACAGTGTCGTCTGCATAGCAGCCTAGCTTGACTAGTCTATGTGCGGGGCGAGGCATGTCGCGTACATATATATTAAATAGTACTGGGCCTAGGATGCTGCCCTGCGGCACTCCGGCTTTAATTAATTTTAGGTCAGACGTTGCCCCTTCAGATGACACTCTAAAGGTTCTGCCTGCTAGGTAGGATGCAATGAGTTTAGTTTAGCAATCCGGGAAGTTTGCTTCATACATTTTATATATTAGCCCTGCATGAAAAACTCTATCAAAGGCCTTTTCTACATCGAGAAACGTAGCAACTACGTAGTCTTGGACGTTGAATGCGCTGGTTATCTCTTCGGTAAGACGGACCAGTTGATGGGTAGTCGAATGAGCACTGCGAAAGCCAAATTGCTCATTTGGCAGCAAGTTATGTTCGTGTATGTGTACTTTAAGTCTGTGTAAAATTATGCGCTCCGCAACTTTAGACACAGTACTTAATAGGCTTATTGGCCTGTAATTTTGGGGCAGTGTTTTGTCCTTGCCCGGCTTGTGGAAGACTATTACTTTTGCTTCCTTCCACTGGGAGGGAAAAATATTCAGTCTGAGCATTGCATTAATGCATTCAGCCAGATATTCAAAGGCTTCGTCTGGAAGCTGTTTGAGAACAACTGCTTGTATGCCGTCGTACCCAGGGGCTTTTCGCGGCTTCATATTCTTGATAGCACGCTTAATTTCTTGGGCCTGGGTGGGGAGAGGCTCAGAGATAGTGGGCTGGTGCAGTTTAGCGCGGAGTTCGCGGTAAATTTGTGCAGTGAATGGCCTGTCACAAGGCTGCAAATTGGGCTGGAATGCTGTTTCTAAGGTGCTTGCGAAAGCTTGCGCCTTGTCCTGGGGAAGAAATGCGAGTCCATTATTTGTTTGGAGGGGTGGAATTTTATCAAATTTATTCAAAATTCGCTTAGTCATTGCCCAGGTACTCCCGTCCTGTACATTGAGCTTCGCGATTTTGGCTTCCCACTGGCTGCTACGCCACAACGAGAGTTCATCTGATATAGCAGTTTGAAGCTCGTTGATTCTGCGTTTAATAATGTGCGTGCGTCGCCGTGTGTATTCGCGGCGCAGTCTGTTCTTTTGCGATATCATATCGCAAATGTATGCTGGCAGCTCGTCATGCACTAACTTAACCTCCTTTTCTGGGATGCACTGGCTAATTCCGTCTTGAATTTTCGCGGTAAAAGTGGTTATAGCGTTTTCTAGATTATCACTATTATTTATTTCGTCGAGTTCTGAAAGATGTAATGACAAAAAATTTTTAAAGCTAACCCAATCTGCATTTTTGTAGTCCCTGACTTTACGAGGTGGGTTCGAGTCGACATTTGCGTCGTCAAAAATTAAGTGAACAGGGAAGTGGTCAGACGTTAAGTCGTGTACAACTTCGAGTTCGAATCCCGAGTTCACACGTTTATTAATAACGATGTCTAGAACATCTGGGAGAACCCCCACACGCCCAGTGTCGTGTGTGGGCTCCATGGGAGCATGAATTTGGTAGTTGTGATTTAATTGGTGGTTATAAAGAATTGTACCATTCTATGTGGCTCGCCTGCTGTTCCACTCTCTATGTTTAGCATTTATGTCTCCTAGAGCGAGGAAGGTCGGGGCCGCCCCATACAGGGCGTCCAGATCAGCCACGCTCAGGGACCTACCTGGTCGCGCATACATAGAAATAATTTTTATATTTTGCCTGTTAATAGTTAAGTTAATTGCTACTGCTTCGAGATTCTGAAAATCGGGGAGCTGCCATTCAGTGTTTTTTATGCTTTTATGGACAATAAGGGCTACTCCCCCTCCTCTTTGATTAACTCTGTCGCGCCTATAGATTGCATAATTTAGTATAGTAATTCTATCAGTCGGAATTAAGTGGGTTTCATTAATCGCAGCTATTTTTATTTTGTATTTTTCTAAGTGGTGAATTAATTCCGGTATTTTATTTTTAATGCCGCGTGCATTCCAGAATAGGAGGGACTTAAGACTATGGGCCGCGGTTGGTATGCAACACTGGGCCGGATTACGAGCTGCCATTGAGCTTGGCAGCCAGTGTCTGGACGAAGCCCATCATCGCATGGACTTTTTCTGTTAGGGAAACAGATGGGTCGCACCATATAACCATAAGCTGGCACATGGGGACGATTGTGGCCGCCAGATTTTCATCCGTGTTGAAAGTGCGCGACTGCTCGAGCACTTTCTGGAAGTCAGCCAGGCCCGGTTTCGAGGCTGGCTGCTGTTGGGGCGCGGGCGGTGCAGTTGGCAGCACTGGAGCTGCGTCTACCGCCATGCTCGTCTCAGGTGCCGGGGCTACCTGCGGCCGGGAGAGCGCGGTCGTGCGCTTCGCCGGGGCTGGCGCAGCCTTAGCTGCTACGAGCTTATCCTGGGCAGGCTGTCGCGGACTGTCCTGCCCAGGCTGCGGGGGCCTTTCCTGAATGGGTCGCAGGGGTTTGCCTTGGCCATTTTTGTGGCCCGTCGGGTGTTTTTTGAACCCCTTCCGCTGCCAGGGGTTGTTCGCCAGCACTGGGTAGTCCAGCTCGTTGTAGCTGGGCTCGCAGTGCTGCTCCAGGGGCGCGAATCGGTTGCCACCTGCCTGCTGCAGGTAGTCGCCGAAGCTCTGGGGAGGAGGGTATCTCGGTGGACCCCAGGGGTTTTGCCTTGGGGGGCCAGAGAAGCCCGGAGGGGGCCTTGGCATCGGTTGCGGCTGGGGCTGCATTGCAGCGCGCTTGTTTTCGCGCAAGTCGCGGCGAGACTGTTGCTCGCGCTGCTTGCGTACCTGGGGCGGAAGGTGCCTGCGGGTCTCTTTTTTATAGACCTGGCAGCCCTTGTAGTTTGCGCAGTGTGCCTCCTTACAATGCGCGCACTTTTTGTGCTCCTGGTTGCCCCCATTGGGGCAGTCGGGAGCGCGGTGTGGCCCGCTGCACCACCGGCACACAGGGGCCGCGTGGCAGGCCTTGCCAACGTGGTTGTAGCGTTGGCAGACGCTACATTGGGAGGGGCCTGAGGGGCGACGGTAGTCGTCGACACGCACGAGCATGCCGGCGAACTCCTTGAGGCCGTAGATGCGCTCAGAGTCGCAGCTCTGAGGCACCTCTATCACTAGCGCATCGCACTTTTCGCGTCGCTGCCGGTTCTCCAGGAACCAGTGGTTCTGGACCGGCAGATTGAGTGAACTGAATTCCTCCTGGAGGAACTCAGATGGGGTGTGGCGGTGCACTCCGCGCAATACAAATTTCTTCGGCACTTCGTCCCGCTGAAGAAGGACGGAGTGCTGGGCGCCGATAGCCTGCAGTGCTTTGACTGCCCTGTGATAGTCGGGGACTGAGGCCACGTTGACCTGTATCTCGTCTCGGCCGCGGTTCTGGCAGGTGAATTTTTCCTGCACTGACTGTTTAAGGGCGGTGTACACCCTTGGGTACTGGTGCCCCTGGTCGAGGAAAACGAACAGGGGCTTGATTCGCGGCGCCCTCTTGGGGCTCTCGGTCGCGGTCGCGATTGGTTGCTGAGAGCGGGGGGTGGGGCCCGCCTCGTCGTCGCTGCTGCCCGCACCGGACACCTCCGTGTGCGGACGCTTAGCACGCTTGCCAGTGGCCACTGACCAGCCGCTGGAATCGTCGTTGCTAGGCCCTGAGGGGGCCTCGCTTTCTGTCATCACGACAGCGTCGCTCATGTCGTCGTGGTAGCCTACGCTCGGGTCCACCCACTGACCGTCCCCCGGGGCTAAGTTAGCCGGGTTCAGGCTAGGCTACAGGGGAGCTAGCTCCCCGGGTGTTGCCGAGTTGTTGGTTGCCAATAACTTACTTCACCACAGCTCACTCTTACCGCCTGTGCGCATGTAGCACACAGGCACCTTTCAGTACACCGCTGGGTAGCACTAAGAAGTGCTAACCACAGCTTGGGCGTCGACGATCTATAAATTCACGGCGAGCAGCTCCGGGACACGTCCGTCCTCTACCGAAGCGCAGCTCATTCCATAGGGGAGCAATTTTTTTTTTTTTTTTTTTTCCTAACCTAAGTTTAAAACTAAGTGTATTGGAAGGGGTCCGGGTTAGGGAGAGACTCTAAGTGCGTCTCAGGCCGAAGCCTATACGCTCTAATCATGCAGGGGGTACCATGCAGAAAGGGAACATGCATATGTGCTAAGGAGGGGGATTGGCCAGCCATGGCAGCAATTGGCGCCATGACTAACTCCCCTCACTTGACTATTCTAGACTATACTAGATAAGTTGGGCCCAGGTAAAACCTGCATAGACACAGGGAAAACCCTGGGCACTGACATGCGGGATGCAAAAGTTCATGCATTAATTTCATGCTGGTTGGTTACGGGAGTAGAAGGATGGCTCAGGAAGAAGAGTTGGAAGAGTAGAAAATGTCTACTAAGCAAGGGCGGGCACTTGGACATTTCTGTCCGCATTTTAGTTTGGTAGGACTGGTTTATAGGGGAGCTATTTTTTTTTTTTTTTTTCCTAGCCTAAGTTAATTCTAAGTGTGTAGGGGAGGGTCCAGGTTAGGGGAGGACCTAAGTGTGTCTCAGGCCGAAGCCTATACACTCTACCATGCGGGTTTTTAACCATGCAGGACAAGGGCGCGTGCATCGTGTGCTATTGGGGTTTACTGGCCAGCCATGGCTGCAATTGGCGCCATGACTGACGCCCCATTGGTCGCCTAGCTTAAAAGCTAGCTAATGTGACCCAGGTAAAACCTGCATAGACACAGGGAAAACCCTGGGCCGGTTCATGCGGGGATCAATTAACATGCATTAAGCAAGCAGGTAACTACTGGACAAGAGGAAGAAGGGTCCAGGTAAGAAGAGTTGGAGGGGCTGAAAAATCAACCATGCTGGAGTTGGGTGCTTGGGCCTTGCGGCCCGCATTTAAAGGTTGGGAACTCCTGGGTTATTATTAACCAGGGGCGCAAGCACCCCCAGGGGCGGGCGACTTCACTCGTCAGCCCAGCCACAGCTGCCCAGGCAGCCACAGTTAAAACAGAAGTGGGCAGACGAGCCAGTAAACCGGCTCGAACTGCTGGCTCTCGGAGCGAAAGGCAGCCTGACATTGCGCCATCTTCATCTTCCTTCTTCCAGTCAACAGCCAACGACCTTTCAAGCCAGGGTGGGGGTAAGTCGTTCAGGCGAATGAAGTATCTTGCGAGTCGGACCCTCTTGCCCCCCAAATTCCCGGGTCGGTTGAAGGTCGCGCCGCCCAGGCTACCACTGGCTCCAACAGGGCCCCAACTTGAAGGCGCCGCCATCTCTTCCTTCAGAATTCCGACGCTGTTCAGTTCCGTTGCGCGCGCGGCAGTCCACAGTTCCGCAAGTTCCAGCCCGCAGTTCGTCTACACTTCGCTACTAAGGCACATCGAGCTCCCCTGCGGTGCCTTCGCCGACGAAGCTGCTTTCTGCCGCGCGCCGAGCTACATTCAGGCTACCTTTCTCCCCGACAGCCGTGATAACGACTCCACAGGCCGGCCATTGGTCCGCGGACTGCTATTGGTTATTCACAGCCACCCCAGCGAGATTGCAACTCTCGGGGTGGGCTCCCGTATCCGCCACCCGCGGGACGCGGTCGGTAGCAGATGGCGCTGCTAGGCCGCCCCCAGCACGCACACAAAACCAACACGCACTGCCAGCCTTCGGTTACCCAATAGGTCGCAGGGAACTCCCAGCCAACAGCCCGCGAGAGAGATGCGCACGCCCCGAGAGACGCCCGTTTTTCTTTTTTTTTTTTTTTCCTAACCTAACTAATAACTAAGTGTATTTGGGAGGGGTCTGGGTAGGGAAGACTCTAAGTGCGTCTCAGGCCGAAGCCTATACGCTCTAAGCATGCAGGTTATGAACCATGCAGGAGAGGAAGCATGCATCATGTGCTAGGAGGGGATTGGCCAGCCATGGCAACGTTTTAGCCATGACTAACTCCCCTCACTGACTATTCTAAGTTAAAAACTAGATAAGTTGGGCCCAGGTAAAACCTGCATAGACACAGGGAAAACCCTGGGCACTGACATGCGGGATGCAAAATTTCATGCATTAATTACAAGCAGGTTGGTTACAGGAAACAGAAGGATGGTTCTGGAAGAAGAGTTGGACAGAGTAGAAAGACTACTAAGCAAATGGGCGGGAGCTTGGACATTTTGTCCGCATTTAGTTTGGTGGCACTGGTTGTTTCGGGGGCGACTTTAGTCGTTTTTTTTTTTTTTTTTTTTTTTTTCCTAACCTAACTAAAAACTAAGTGTGTTTGGGAGGGGTCCGGGTTAGGAGGGACTTAAGTGCGTCTCAGGCCGAAGCCTATACGCTCTACTCATGCAGGGAGTACCATGCAGACAAGGGAGCATGCATATTGTGCTAAGGAGGGGATTGGCCAGCCATGGCTGCGATTGGCGCCATGACTAACTCCCCTCACTTGACTATTCTAGACTAATACTAGAGATAAGTTGGGCCCAGGTAAAACCTCCATAGACAGAGGGAAAACCCTGGGCACTCACATGCGGGATGCAAATTTCATGCATTAATAGCAAGCTGGTTGGCTACGGGAACAGAGGGATGGTTCAGGAAGAAGAGTTGGACAGAGTAGAAAGTCACTACTTAGCAAGTTTGGGAGGGAACTTGGACTTTTTGTCCGCATTATACTTTATTTGGTTGGGTACTGGTCTTTAGGGGGCGACTTCGTCGTTTCCCACCTGGCTGCCAGCTAGCTTGGTGTTTGAGAAGGGGAAAAATTTGTGTTATGTATATATATATATATATATATATACACGCTCAGGCATATATACATACATATACACAAACATACATATGGTTGGTATGCATGTTGTGTGTGTGCGATGTCACACTAGTTGCAATGGTAGCTGGTATTCAAAATCTCATGCCATCAGAAACACGACCGGCACTGGAGGTGAGGCCTGCCAGGCGAGCCATGCCCATCAGGCATAAAGAGTCAGCCCTAACAACACAGGCAGTGAACCCTGAAGCAGGTTAGAACATACACCTGCGTGCTTCGGACCATTTTGAATAAGCATCATGTTTGGTTATCACATGTATTACAGCCATCTGTGTGTTTATTTAGGTGTAATTCAAAATCTCATGCCATCAGAAACACGACCGGCGCTGGAGGTGAGGCCTGCCAGGCGGGCCATGCCCATCAGGCATAAAGAGTCAGCCCTAACAACGCAGGCAGTGAACCCTGAAGCAGGTTAGAACATACACCTGCGTGCTTCGGACCATTTTGAATTATTATAATCATGTTTGGTTATTACATAATCACATAATTAATTGTCATGTATGATAATTAGGGCGCAAATGTTCTTAATTTACTTAACTTATACTAAGGGGGTGAAACCTTAAATTTATATTAATTTAACGTTTACTTATTATTTAAGAGCTGCCAGCACACATGTGTATTGTGCGCGAGCTTTGTTTCATTTGTCATGCGCACACTGCTCTTAATTATGCGGAAGCATAGGCAGATTTGTGCGAGCGCCGGGCAACTGGTTTTGTTTGGAGGGGGTCGCGCGCTGATTGGCTGGCCAATCAGAGGGCGCCTCGCCTTGCGGGCTGTACAGAGGCCCACAGCTACGGCGGGCGGTGCGCGAGGATTGATTTTGGGCGTTTGTATTTTTGTTCTACGTCTGGATCATAATTTCCGAGAGTAGAAACAAATGGGTTTTGACTATTTATGCATTTATCATAAAAAGTTTGGGCTGTACGAGTATAAAAGTCTTGCAACGTTTCCGTGTCTGTTTCGCGATGCAAGGCTTCTACTGGGCAGTATCTCGGGGCATCTGTAGCGATTCGGATGCATCTGTTCTGAATTCGCTGCAGTTTTAATAAGTGCGAGTTTGCTGCAGTGGCCCATACAGGGGCTGCATATGTTATTATAGGGCGGATGAGTGCTTTGTAGAGCAGGAGGCCTGTTTTTACCGTGCTGCCACATCGTCTACTCATGACTGGGTACAGTGTGCTAATTCTAACCTGAGCTTGCTGGCGCTTGGTGTCAATATGATGACGCCAGAGCAGTTTTCTGTCCATGTGGACACCTAAATATTTTACCACGTCCTTATGCGGGACATTTTCCGCAAGCAGACGCAGCTGGGGCCTAGTGTCTGCGGGCGGGAGATTTTTTCGTGTAAACACGATAGCCTCTGATTTGGCTGTGTTTACCTTAATTCTCCAGGTCGTACACCACTGTTCGAACTCAGTGAGTGCTACCTGAAGCCTGTCCGTGGCTAGTTGGAGGTTATGGGATCTGCTGTACAGTACTGTGTCGTCTGCATAGCAGCCTAACTTCACTAGGCGATGTGCTGGGCGTGGCATGTCGCTGACATACATGTTAAATAACACAGGGCCTAAAATGCTACCTTGTGGCACTCCGGCTCTGATTTGTTTGATATTAGATGTAGTACCTTCTGTTGTTACTCTGAAGGTTCTGTCTGCTAGGTAGGATGCTATTAATTTGATATAGCAATCCGGGAAGTTAGTTTGATAAAGCTTGTAGATTAGCCCCGCATGGAATACTCTGTCAAAGGCTTTCTCTACGTCTAAAAATGTTGCTACCACGTAATCTTGTACATTAAATGCACTGGTAATTTCCTCAGTGATTCGTACAAGTTGGTGTACTGTCGAGTGTGCTCCGCGAAAGCCGAACTGTTCGTTTGGGAGCAGGTTATTTTCGTGGATGTGTACCTTAAGTCGGTGTAATATAATACATTCAGCGACTTTGGAAATGGTGCTTAATAGACTTATTGGCCTGTAGTTTTGAGGCAGTGTTTTGTTTTTGCCCGGTTTGTGGAAAACTATTACGTTAGCTTCCTTCCACTGGGCGGGAAAAATATTTAGTCGGAGCATTGCATTAATGCAGGTGGCTAAATATTCTAGGGCTTCATTAGGTAGCTGTTTCAGGACTACAGCCTGAATACCATCATTACCAGGGGCTTTGCGTGGCTTCATTTTTTTGATGGCACGCTTAACCTCCTGTGCTTGTGTCAGTAGGGGTTCTGATGTAGTGGGCAGGCGCAATTTTATCCTAAGTTCGCGATATATTTGCGCTGTGAATTGCCTGTCACAAGGCTGCATGTTAGGTTGGAAGGCGGTTTCTAAGACGTCAGCGAAAGCTTGTGCCTTGTCTTGTGGTTGGAAGGCCAGTCCATTGTTTGTTTGGAGTGGCGGGATTTTTTCCGATTTATTTAAAAATCGTCTGGTCATATTCCAGGCACTTCCGTCCTGAATGTTGAGTTGGGCTATTTTTTCTTCCCATTGGCTGCTGCGCCATAGGCTTATTTCGTCAGAAATAACCGAGTTTAACTCGTTTATTCTGTGTTTTGTGGCCCGTGTGCGTCGCCGGGTGTACTCACGGCGCAGTCTTTTTTTTTGCGATATAAGATCGCTGATGTATGCTGGCAGCTCGTCGTGTGCTAACCTAACCTCTTTTTCTGGGATGCACTGGTTTATACCGGCCTGGATTTGATTAGTTAACTCGGTTACTGCGCGTTCTAAGTTTTCGCTATTTTCGATATTAGTTTCGGCCGCGTCCGGTAGGTTTATTGTGAGGAAATTTTGAAAACCTTGCCAGTCTGCATGTTTGTAGTCTCTGATTTTTCGAGGCTGTTGTGAGCTCGTGGTTGTGTCATCAAAAATTAGATGCACGGGAAAATGATCAGAAGACAGATCATGCACAACTTCAAGTTCGAAACCTGTGTTAACTCGTTTATTTATGACGATATCTAGAACATCGGGTAGAGTATTCAGTCTCCCTGAGTCGTGAGTGGGCTCAGAAGGAGCATGAACATGATAATTTTTATTTAATTGGTGGGTGTAGAGTAGTCTTCCATTTGCAGTTGCGCGCCTGGAATTCCACTCTAGATGCTTTGCATTTATGTCCCCGACTGCGAGGAAGCTGGGGGCTGCATTATATAGGGCGTCTAGGTCCGCAACTGTGAGGGACCTGCCTGGGATCGCATACATTGAAATTAATTTAATTTGCTGCCGATTTATTGTGAGATTTATGCCTATTGCTTCTAAGTTAGGGAAGTCCGGGAGCTGACAAGTGGTATGTTTAATGCTGTTATGTATTGCCAGAGCTACGCCGCCGCTTCTGGTATTTCTGTCGCGCCTATAGATAACATAATTTAAAATTGTTAATCTATCTGTCGGAATTAGGTGCGTCTCGTTTATTGCCGCGATTTTAATTTTATATTTATCCAGGTGGTTTATAAATTCCGGTAATTTAGATTTAATACCGCGTGCATTCCAGAAGAGGAGGGACTGCAACCTAAGACTATTGGCCAGGGCGAGTGTGGATCCCGGGACCTGGTTATTCGCTGCCAGTGAGCTCGTCAGCAAGCGCGACGCAGCAGTCCATGGTCGCACGAAGTTTGTCGGCCATGGTCTTGGACGGGTCACACCAGATGGCTATCAGTTGGCACAGTGGTGCCAGAGCCTGCCTCATGTGACTGCTGCCCTGAAAGGCCTTGCTCGTTTGGAGGATATTTTGCATATCCTCCAATTGTAGGGGCTGGGCGCTGGGGGCGGGAGCAGCTGGGGCAGTTGGCACCACTGGAGCTGCGTCCACGGCCATGTGCTCGGCCGCGGGAGGCGCAGGCTGCCGCGGGGCGGGCTGGGGGGCCTGCTTGGGCGGGACTGCAGCTGCGGCCTGAGTGGCCTGCAGCTTGTCTTGGGCGGGCTGGCGTGGCCTGCCATTGCCATTTTTGTGCCCAGTCCAGTGCTTTTTGGGCTGGGTCTGGCGCTGTCCGCGGGGGCGGGGGTTATTGGCCAGGGCAGGGTAGGCCATGTCATCATGACTGGCCTCCCAGTGCTGTTGCAGGGGGGCGTAAGTGTTGACGCCCGCTCGCAGCATGTAGTCCCCGAAGGTGGGGGGCGGGGGGTGCCTCGGGCCCCAGGGGTTCTGCCTCGGGGGGCCTGGGGGGTGAGAGGGGCCTGGTTGGGGGGCCTGAGCCTGCGCCTCGGCTCGCTGGTTGGCCCGGATGTCGCGGCGAGACTGCTGCTCGCGCGCCTTGCGGATGTCCGGGGGAAGGTGCCTGCGGGTCTCCTTCTTATATTCACTGCACCCCCTGTAGTTGGCGCAGTGCTTGCCCTCGCACAGAGCACATTTTTTGTGTTCCGGGTTGCCGCCATTTGGGCACTCCGTGGCCTTGTGTGGGCCGCTGCACCATCGGCAGACAACATTTGCAGCGCAGCCCTTGCCAACGTGTGTAAAACGCTGGCATTTGCTGCACTGGGCAGGGCCTGACGGGCGTCGATAATCATCGACCCGGATTTTCATGCCTGCAAATTCCTGCAGGGCTTGGATGGTCTCGGTCGGGCATGACTGGGGCACTTCTATCACGAGTGCGTCACATTTTTGGCGCCGCTGCCGGTTCTCCAAGAACCAGCAGTTTTGCACCGGGAGGCTCAGTGCAGCGAACTCCTGCTGCAGGAAGTCCTGAGGCGTGTCGTGGTGGATGCCACGCAACACGAATTTTTTGGGCACTTCGTCCCGCTGAAGCAGGACGGAGTGCTGGGCGCCTATGGCTTGCATGGCTTTGACTGCCCGATGGTAGTCAGTGATGGACCCCGTGTGGACCATTAACTCGTTTCGGCCGCGGTTCTGGCAGATGAATTTCTCTGCCAGCGAGTCCTTCAGTGCCTTGTAGACACGAGGGTATTGGTGCCCCTGGTCTAAGAAGACGAAGAGGGGCTTGATTTTTCGCTGCTTGGTCGCTGCCGCAGGTGGCTCTGAGGGGCCTGCGGGCTGGGGGGAAGGGGGGGCGGGGCCCACCTCGCTGTCGCTGCCTACAGCGTCCCCGTGGGTACGCTTCTGGCGCTTGCCGGCGGTTTGCCAGCCGCCTTGGTCGCTCTCCATTACTGCTTCGCCTGTAGCCATTTGCTGGCCTTGGGCGGACAACCTATGCTCACACAAGTTTGCCCGCTAACCAATTCAGCCCGGTAAAAACCGGGCTGCCGGCTGTGCTGAAGGGGCTGCTACGCCACCGAGCAGCCTGTGTGCACCCTTGATACTTGACCTGCACAGACAACTGTTACCGCCTGTGCACACTGGGCGCACAGGCTCTTTGCTTGCTGGCTGTGTTAGCACTTAGAAGTGCTAACACAACTTGTAGATACTCTGCTGCACTTCTGCTCTCGTCTCCACGCCGGAGCTGATCCGCTGCCAACCTCTCTGCTCGGCAGCCGGGCCTCGACTCTCCCTCCTTTCGGTTGCGTCCGTTTTTATTTTTAAAAAAAATCCTAACCTAACTAATAACTAAGTGTATTTGGGAGGGGTCTGGGTAGGGAAGACTCTAAGTGCGTCTCAGGCCGAAGCCTATACGCTCTAAGCATGCAGGTTATGAACCATGCAGGAGAGGAAGCATGCATCATGTGCTAGGAGGGGATTGGCCAGCCATGGCATCGTTTTAGCCATGACTAACTCCCCTCACTGACTATTCTAAGTTAAAAACTAGATAAGTTGGGCCCAGGTAAAACCTGCATAGACACAGGGAAAACCCTGGGCACTGACATGCGGGATGCAAAATTTCATGCATTAATTACAAGCAGGTTGGTTACAGGAAACAGAAGGATGGTTCTGGAAGAAGAGTTGGACAGAGTAGAAAGACTACTAAGCAAATGGGCGGGAGCTTGGACATTTTGTCCGCATTTAGTTTGGTGGCACTGGTTGTTTCGGGGGCGACTTTAGTCGTTTCCCCCAGGCTGCCAGCCAGCCTGGTGTTTGAGAAGGGGGAAAAAAAAAAAATTTGTGTTATGTATATATATATATACACGCTCAGGCATATATACATACATATACACACGCATACATATCGTTTGGTATGCATGTTGTGTGTGTGCGATGTCACACTAGTTGCAATGGTAGCTGGTATTCAAAATCTCATGCCATCAGAAACACGACCGGCACTGGAGGTGAGGCCTGCCAGGCGAGCCATGCCCATCAGGCATAAAGAGTCAGCCCTAACAACACAGGCAGTGAACCCTGAGGCAGGTTAGTACATACACCTGCGTGCTTCGGACCATTTTGAATAAGCATCATGTTTGGTTATCACATGTATTACAGCCATCTGTGTGTTTATTTAGGTGTAATTCAAAATCTCATGCCATCAGAAACACGACCGGCGCTGGAGGTGAGGCCTGCCAGGCGGGCCATGCCCATCAGGCATAAAGAGTCAGCCCTAACAACACAGGCAGTGAACCCTGAGGCAGGTTAGTACATACACCTGCGTGCTTCGGACCATTTTGAATTATTATAATCATGTTTGGTTATTACATAATCACATAATTAATTGTCATGTATGATAATTAGGGCGCTTATGTTCTTAATTTATTAACTTATACTAAGGGGGTGAAACATTAAATTTATATGAAATAACATTTACCTATTATTTAATTATATAAGAGCTGCCAGCACACATGTGTATTGTGCGCGAGCTTTGTTTCATTTGTCATGCACACACTGCCCTTAATTATGCGGAAGCATAGGCAGATTTGTTTTGCCGGCCTGCCACGAGTCCGTGGAAGGCCGGCGCGGGAGGTACTCTTTTTTTTTTTTATTTTTTTTTTTTAGACCACAGCCCCTCCACGCTGAAGTCAGTCTCACACAGCCGAAGTGTTTGTGAGCCCTGCTAACCAAATGGGAATGATTTGACTTGAGGGAATTGATGCGTGCCAGGTGGGACCTATACGCTTAAGTAGACAATATATAAAACTGCCATTGACTCCTCCCGCTCCTGGGAGGGAGGGGGAGGAGTCATGGCGACGTGCGTCTGGCGCGATAAAGCCTGTAGTAGTGCGAACTTAGCACTCCTACAGCCTATGGGGTGTAGCAAAGGGTTAGGCAACAGTAAACCAGCGACGCACTGGAGGAAACCTGTTACCTGTAATCTGAAAAGCTAGCGCGACCGATGGGAAAATATGGACGCGGAAGAGGTATAGTAGGCTATAACCTTTCCAGGTGGGATTCCTGGAAAAGCTATGTTGGTGCTCTCCGAGCAAGTACACAGCAGGGTTGTGCGAATTTGACAATTGCCTCGGTGACACCGAGGGCGGCAGGAACTCCTGGCGCGACCTGCAACTAAAAGTAGAAACACATATATACAACACTCTATAATTAGTAGGAGTGGGGGGGATACTGGGTTGGCATTGGCATGCCAATGCAGCATCTATGAAGCACTGAAGCACTGGTGCTGAGGTTGGCGTCACTGTGCAATAATTGAGAAAATGGGAATGAATTTTTACGATGGTTGACTATTATTATTATTACAACTACTAGGGAGATGTTGATATACACTATGGGGGGATGTTAGGATGCGAAAGAGTGAAGCACTAAAATAAATTGGAAGGGCATGATAACGTGGCTGTTGCACTATGTGGCTGCGGGAACCATGGCAGGATCTTGGTGCCATCTCCCCTGCTGACAGGCACTGTGGGCGGCGTCTCTGTGAGCTCCCCTGGCGGCGCAGGGGGGGGGGACGAAGCACTTCCTGGTGGTAAAGATGTCAGGGTATAGGGAGAGAAATTACGTTGTAAAATTAGAACTAAAACACTAATAACACTAATAATGAAAGAGGGAAAAAATTCGTAGAATTAAAGCTGAGCGATGCCGCTGAGTTTTTAACAGTTTATCTTAAAGTGTTTGCAATGCGCCGGGCGCAGTTATGTACTATGACGGCACGAGTGTTTTCTGCTGATTATTTTGGTGTTTTTTATTTGTTTCTGCGTTGAATATTGCAGAAGTTATTTACATTTTAGTGAATCGATGCGTGACAAGTTTTTGGTTCCTGAAGTTTTCTGAACAGTCCGCAACGAGCTACAGCTACCCCGAGGCCATGATTTTTCGACTCGTTCAGGGCGGTTTCTCGCATAGAATATGCTTTGGCCTTTTGTATTTTCGTACATCTTCTGGGTGATAACGACCTAGCCTGTTTATTAGGGGATTTGTGTGTGATTCCACTGTTTTATAAAAGGCTACAGCTTGTTTAATAAACTGTTCGTGCATGGTGTCTATGCGAATCTCTGTGTGTACTCTCTTCATGGGAGCATAGTTAGGCACATGCGCGATTTTTCTAAGAGCCTTATTCTGCACCACCTGCAGTTTATTTAAGTGCGTTTTCGCTGCGTAGCCCCACGCTGGAGCCGCATAGGTCATGATGGGTTTCACGCAGGCTGTGTACAGTAATTTGCTATTTTTAATGCTTAGACTTCCCTTGTGGTTTAAGAGAGGATATAAAGTTGCCAGTCTTGCATTCGCGAGTGCTTGTTTATTCGATACCTGTTTGCTCCAAGTTAGGCTTTTATCCATGTGGACTCCCAGGTATTTGACACAGGTTTTGTAGTGTATATTGTTGTTAAAGAGGCGTAGCTGAGGTAGGTTTGCCGGTACCTTCCGGCGTGTAAAGACGATCGCCTCACATTTGTCGACATTGATAGCTGTTCTCCAATCTGTGAACCACGATTCTAACAGATTCAGTGATTCTTGTAGGCGCCTGACTGCTTGTTGCGATTGAGTTGAACTAGCATACAACATGGTGTCATCCGCAAAACACGCGATGTTGGCTCTGGGCAGTTTCGGTAAGTCAGAGACATATATATTGAAGAGCATGGGGCCAAGTACACTGCCTTGTGGTACACCAGCTAATATTTTACGTGGAGTAGATGTGGCTCCTGGGATGCTTGCACGAAAAGATCGTTTACTTAGGTATGCGTCCAAGGTTTTTATATACGTATCTGGGAGTTTTATGGCTTGGAGTTTGTATAAAAGTCCGTCATGCCAGACACGATCGAAGGCCTTTTCGATATCGAGGAAGACTGCCGCGGTGTAGTGGCGCCAGTCAAAGGCCTGTGTTATATGCTCAACTATTCTAACGAGCTGTTGAGTGGTGGAGTGGCGAGCTCTAAAGCCAAATTGATAGTCTGGGAGCACTTGTTGCTCTTCCAGGTGTAATTGGATGCGGCGTGCTATTATTTTCTCAGCTACTTTCGAGATGGTGTTGAGCAGGCTTATTGGTCGGTAGCTGGACGGGAGTTGCGGATTTTTGCCAGGCTTGGGAAGCAGAATGATTTTTGCCTCCTTCCAATTGTTAGGCCAGGAGTTGGTGAGAAGGATGCCATTTATGCAGGCTGCTATTGCTTGAAGAGCTGGGATTTTGAGGTGTTTTAGGACAAGGGAAGGGATTTTATCTGTTCCTGGAGCTTTATTAGTCTTCAGAGATTTTATGATTCTTCTGACTTCCGCTTCTGTCGTTAGAAGGGGTTCTGAGGTTGCAGGTGTAAGTCGCATGGCCGCTACTTGCTCCGTTATTAGGAGGGAGTGGGGGGGATTGTTTGGTAGGATGTTGGGTTGGAAGGCCTGTTCTTGGCAGTCAGCAAGTACTGTAGCTTTATCTTTAGGCGAGAAAGCCATGTTTCCAGTAGGAAGTTGGATAGGCGGGATAATTGTGGGCTTGGAGGACAGGTTTTTCGCCACTTTCCAGAGTGTGTTGTTGGCTGTAGAGAGCTGTTGCACTTTCGCATCCCATTGAGTGGCTCGATGTACACTAAGTTTGGCTTGAAATTCATTGTACAGGTCGGTGTATACCTTCTTGAGCGCTGGGCATCTGTTGCGTTGCCATCGGCGCTTCGCCTGGTTTTTGGCTGTGATTAGCTGTTTTAGTTGCGGGGGGAGGGCAGTAGCATCCACTTTCTTTTTCGTGGTTGGAATAAAAGTATTTATTGCTTGGGATAGGGTCCTAGATAATTTGGCAGAGTACTGCTGCAAGTCCGCAGCCACTGTAATGGTAGGAACAGGGAATAGGTTATTTTCTATAAAGGAGTTGAGTCGCGGCCAGTCTGCTTTGCGGAAATTATAGGTGCGTTTGGTTTGGGCGGTTTTTGTGTAAACATCTTCAAGTGTAGCAATGACTGGTAGATGGTCTGAGTGCAGCTCGTGGATTACTTCAAGTTCGTAGATGAAATTTGTGTTATAATAAATGGTGAAATCTAGGATATCAGGATATTGCCTGGGATTTTCAGGATAGCGGGTAGGATGGTAGGGAGCGCAGACCATGTATTGGTGTAGCTGCTGGTGTGCAAACAGCACTCTGCCATTACTTGTAGTTCGGGCGCAGTTCCACGCAGGGTGTTTTGCATTTAAATCACCTAGTAGGAGGAAGGAAGAGGTGCAAGTGGCTAGGATTTGGAGGTTTTCAGCTGTGATTGAGCGTCCTGGGGGAGCGTAGGCTGAAATGATAGTACATTTCTTGCCTTTAAGTGATATAGAGATTGCTACTGCCTCTATGCGGCCTAAGTCAGGAAGTTGTACTTCATGGTGTATTAGATTGGTGCGGACAGCCAAGGCAACCCCTCCACCCTGGTTGTCCCTGTCCTTTCTGTGGATGATGTACCCAGGTAGGAATAATTTTTCAGTTGACGAAAGATGGGTTTCTGTTAGTGCTAGTATCTGGACATCATGCTCTCGCAGAAATTCCTGAAGTTCAGGCGTTTTGTTTCGCACACTGCGTGCATTCCAGGTGGCGATCGTCTTTAATGTTAAATTATTATTGTGCTCCATCTTGAGGAGCAGGTGCGACTGGTGCCATGGCCATAATTAGGTCCACGGCGAGGTGAATTCTGCGGTCCGCCGCGACTGAAGTGTCAAGCCAGGCCGTTAGTAGGTTGCAAAGTTTTTGCGCAATTTCCATGACAGCAGGGTGTGCACCTGCTACTTTCGAGAGAGTGCCTTGAAGGACTTGGCAGTCTCGATAATTTGTGGCTATCCTCTCTGGTGTGATGTGTACTGGAGGTTGTGGCAATGGCATGCTGCGTGCCACAATGGGGGCTGCTGGCCTGATTGCTGCTGAATTTGGCTGTACCACGACAGTTGTAGCTGGTTCGTTGTGGGTGACAGGCACCTTAGGAGCCGGTGTGGAAATAACTGGCGACTGCACGCAAGCCTGTTGCATTGGTTGTTGTATATTATTTTCTGCTGGAGCAGAGCGGTGGCGCAGCCTTCCTGCCTGGCTTGATGGTTGGGCAACTGGTCTGGCCTGACGTGGCTGGCGCTGTGCATGCTGGTTTCCTGTACTGCGGGGTGTACCAGCCTGTTGACTTTGGCGAGCTGCCTTTCGACGCTCCCACTGTGTTGGCTCCCATAGTTCCGGGAAGTCCTGTTTCAGGGCCTGGTACCTGTTATCGCTGCGAGGGTCCCAGTCATCTCTGTAGCCAGAGGTTTGCCCTCCTTGTGGTCGGGTGTTGTATTGCGGGTTTTGTTTACGCCGTGATGTGACCACATTCCACCCTGGCTCATGAGCCACGTTGGCGGGTTGGGTTTGTGACTCCGTTTGCTGGTAGGCAGGTGCACGGTCCTCGGCATGTTGTGTCTGCCACTGAGGGCGTCTATTTGGACGCCGGGTCCATTGTTGGTGCTGCTGCTGCTGGTGCTGCTGCTGCTGCTGCTGCCCCCTAGGACGGCGCCTCTGCAGCTCCCGTTGGTAATCGGGGCAGCCCATGTATCTGGCATTATGTGCCATGTTACATCTGGCACAGTGTGGCGGGCGGGGACAGTCCTCCTGTAGTTTGTGTGGGCCGGCACATTGCAGGCACACTGGCTGTTTACGGCATTGTTTTGCTATATGCCCAAGAAGACAGCAATTCGTACACTGGAGTGGTGTATTTTTATATCGGTAGTCCACCAGCCTCACTCTGAGTCCAATGACAGTGGTCAATGTACTCATTAATGACTCGCTGCCCTGCGGTACATCTAGTTGGTACATGTTTATTGGACGACGAGTCCAGTCGTACATTTGGTAGACTGATAGTACTGGTATGTTTTGAGCCAGTAGGTCCTGGGTAATTCTGGCAGTGCTAGTTCCCCCTGGGATGTCCTTAAGCACATATTTCAACGGTTTGTCTGCCTGCACGCGTGTAATAAAATACTCGGCCTTTATTTCATCAAGTACTTTAATGGCTGCATGGTACTGCTGCACATTGGTGAAATAGTACAGTGTCCCCCTGTTGGTGTTTTTCGCTGAGAAAATTAATCCTAGCCTGTTGAACTGGTCGTACAGCCGCTCATATGGCAGCGCGGCTGTGTGGGTGACTGTGATTGGGGCAGTGCGAAAGGGATTCGCGCCCTGTTGTGCAGTGGAGGTGTCTGTCAGGGCTGGGTGATCCTGCGCCACGCCCGGCGGTATCTGACTGCATGGAGGCGAGCTGCCTGGTGTCTGGCTGCCTGTTGTCACATCACCTGTGACATGGTGATTCAGGGACTGAATTTTTGTGACTCTGATGTGTTCGTCGCTACTCTTTCTCTTGAGAACACCTTGTTCAAGAGAAGAGGTTTCGCGGAATTCTACGTCACTCGAGGTCGCCATGTTAGCTAATTAAATAACAATAATAATTATTCCTACAGGATTTATTACGATCGCCTAGCAAAGGAAGGGAGTGGAGCACCCACTGACCTACGACCCTGGGACTGAGTTAGCCAGGGCCGCGGCTAGGCAGCGAGACGCTGCGCCTCTGGGTGTCACACACTCAATTTAAAACCTATCCGTCGCACGACGCGGTCGTTCAAAACTGGGGGCGGAATTCTGGACTATTCTGACTACTTTCAGGATGAGCAGCAGGACTACATCATCTCCGAACGAAGCTAGGAGCGGAATTGCTCTGCGAGGTACTGAGCTGACGGGAGGTACTCTTTTTTTTTTTTTTTTTTTTTTTAGACCACAGCCCCTCCACGCTGAAGTCAGTCTCACACAGCCGAAGTGTTTGTGAGCCCTGCTAACCAAATGGGAATGATTTGACTTGAGGGAATTGATGCGTGCCAGGTGGGACCTATACGCTTAAGTAGACAATATATAAAACTGCCATTGACTCCTCCCGCTCCTGGGAGGGAGGGGGAGGAGTCATGGCGACGTGCGTCTGGCGCGATAAAGCCTGTAGTAGTGCGAACTTAGCACTCCTACAGCCTATGGGGTGTAGCAAAGGGTTAGGCAACAGTAAACCAGCGACGCACTGGAGGAAACCTGTTACCTGTAATCTGAAAAGCTAGCGCGACCGATGGGAAAATATGGACGCGGAAGAGGTATAGTAGGCTATAACCTTTCCAGGTGGGATTCCTGGAAAAGCTATGTTGGTGCTCTCCGAGCAAGTACACAGCAGGGTTGTGCGAATTTGACAATTGCCTCGGTGACACCGAGGGCGGCAGGAACTCCTGGCGCGACCTGCAACTAAAAGTAGAAACACATATATACAACACTCTATAATTAGTAGGAGTGGGGGGGATACTGGGTTGGCATTGGCATGCCAATGCAGCATCTATGAAGCACTGAAGCACTGGTGCTGTGGTTGGCGTCACTGTGCAATAATTGAGAAAATGGGAATGAATTATTACGATGGTTGACTATTATTATTTTTACAACTACTAGGGAGATGTTGATATACACTATGGGGGGATGTTAGGATGCGAAAGAGTGAAGCACTAAAATAAATTGGAAGGGAATGATAACGTGGCTGTTGCACTATGTGGCTGCGGGAACCATGGCAGGATCTTGGTGCCATCTCCCCTGCTGACAGGCACTGTGGGCGGCGTCTCTGTGAGCTCCCCTGGCGGCGCAGGGGGGGGGGGACGAAGCACTTCCTGGTGGTAAAGATGTCAGGGTATAGGGAGAGTAATTACGTTGTAAAATTAGAACTAAAACACTAATAACACTAATAATGAAAGAGGGAAAAAATTCGTAGAATTAAAGCTGAGCGATGCCGCTGAGTTTTTAACAGTTTATCTTAAAGTGTTTGCAATGCGCCGGGCGCAGTTATGTACTATGACGGCACGAGTGTTTTCTGCTGATTATTTTGGTGTTTTTTATTTGTTTCTGCGTTGAATATTGCAGAAGTTATTTACATTTTAGTGAATCGATGCGTGACAAGTTTTTGGTTCCTGAAGTTTTCTGAACAGTCCGCAACGAGCTACAGCTACCCCGAGGCCACGCCCCCTGCGCGCGGCCAGCCAATCAGTGCTGGTGCGGACCACGGTGATTTTTCGACTCGTTCAGGGCGGTTTCTCGCATAGAATATGCTTTGGCCTTTTGTATTTTCGTACATCTTCTGGGTGATAACGACCTAGCCTGTTTATTAGGGGATTTGTGTGTGATTCCACTGTTTTATAAAAGGCTACAGCTTGTTTAATAAACTGTTCGTGCATGGTGTCTATGCGAATCTCTGTGTGTACTCTCTTCATGGGAGCATAGTTAGGCACATGCGCGATTTTTCTAAGAGCCTTATTCTGCACCACCTGCAGTTTATTTAAGTGCGTTTTCGCTGCGTAGCCCCACGCTGGAGCCGCATAGGTCATGATGGGTTTCACGCAGGCAGTGTACAGTAATTTGCTATTTTTAATGCTTAGACTTCCCTTGTGGTTTAAGAGAGGATATAAAGTTGCCAGTCTTGCATTCGCGAGTGCTTGTTTATTCGATACCTGTTTGCTCCAAGTTAGGCTCTTATCCATGTGGACTCCCAGGTATTTGACACAGGTTTTGTAGTGTATATTGTTGTTAAAGAGGCGTAGCTGAGGTAGGTTTGCCGGTACCTTCCGGCGTGTAAAGACGATCGCCTCACATTTGTCGACATTGATAGCTGTTCTCCAATCTGTGAACCACGATTCTAACAGATTCAGTGATTCTTGTAGGCGCCTGACTGCTTGTTGCGATTGAGTTGAACTAGCATACAACATGGTGTCATCCGCAAAACACGCGATGTTGGCTCTGGGCAGTTTCGGTAAGTCAGAGACATATATATTGAAGAGCATGGGGCCAAGTACACTGCCTTGTGGTACACCAGCTAATATTTTACGTGGAGTAGATGTGGCTCCTGGGATGCTTGCACGAAAAGATCGTTTACTTAGGTATGCGTCCAAGGTTTTTATATACGTATCTGGGAGTTTTATGGCTTGGAGTTTGTATAAAAGTCCGTCATGCCAGACACGATCGAAGGCCTTTTCAATATCGAGGAAGACTGCCGCGGTGTAGTGGCGCCAGTCAAAGGCCTGTGTTATATGCTCAACTATTCTAACGAGCTGTTGAGTGGTGGAGTGGCGAGCTCTAAAGCCAAATTGATAGTCTGGGAGCACTTGTTGCTCTTCCAGGTGTAATTGGATGCGGCGTGCTATTATTTTCTCAGCTACTTTCGAGATGGTGTTGAGCAGGCTTATTGGTCGGTAGCTGGACGGGAGTTGCGGATTTTTGCCAGGCTTGGGAAGCAGAATGATTTTTGCCTCCTTCCAATTGTTAGGCCAGGAGTTGGTGAGAAGGATGCCATTTATGCAGGCTGCTATTGCTTGAAGAGCTGGGATTTTGAGGTGTTTTAGGACAAGGGAAGGGATTTTATCTGTTCCTGGAGCTTTATTAGTCTTCAGAGATTTTATGATTCTTCTGACTTCCGCTTCTGTCGTTAGAAGGGGTTCTGAGGTTGCAGGTGTGAGTCGCATGGCCGCTACTTGCTCCGTTATTAGGAGGGAGTGGGGGGGATTGTTTGGTAGGATGTTGGGTTGGAAGGCCTGTTCTTGGCAGTCAGCAAGTACTGTAGCTTTATCTTTAGGCGAGAAAGCCATGTTTCCAGTAGGAAGTTGGATAGGCGGGATAATTGTGGGCTTGGAGGACAGGTTTTTCGCCACTTTCCAGAGTGTGTTGTTGGCTGTAGAGAGCTGTTGCACTTTCGCATCCCATTGAGTGGCTCGATGTACACTAAGTTTGGCTTGAAATTCATTGTACAGGTCGGTGTATACCTTCTTGAGCGCTGGGCATCTGTTGCGTTGCCATCGGCGCTTCGCCTGGTTTTTGGCTGTGATTAGCTGTTTTAGTTGCGGGGGGAGGGCAGTAGCATCCACTTTCTTTTTCGTGGTTGGAATAAAATTATTTATTGCTTGGGATAGGGTCCTAGATAATTTGGCAGAGTACTGCTGCAAGTCCGCAGCCACTGTAATGGTAGGAACAGGGAATAGGTTATTTTCTATAAAGGAGTTGAGTCGCGGCCAGTCTGCTTTGCGGAAATTATAGGTGCGTTTGGTTTGGGCGGTTTTTGTGTAAACATCTTCAAGTGTAGCAATGACTGGTAGATGGTCTGAGTGCAGCTCGTGGATTACTTCAAGTTCGTAGATGAAATTTGTGTTATAATAAATGGTGAAATCTAGGATATCAGGATATTGCCTGGGATTTTCAGGATAGCGGGTAGGATGGTAGGGAGCGCAGACCATGTATTGGTGTAGCTGCTGGTGTGCAAACAGCACTCTGCCATTACTTGTAGTTCGGGCGCAGTTCCACGCAGGGTGTTTTGCATTTAAATCACCTAGTAGGAGGAAGGAAGAGGTGCAAGTGGCTAGGATTTGGAGGTTTTCAGCTGTGATTGAGCGTCCTGGGGGAGCGTAGGCTGAAATGATAGTACATTTCTTGCCTTTAAGTGATATAGAGATTGCTACTGCCTCTATGCGGCCTAAGTCAGGAAGTTGTACTACTTGGTGTATTAGATTGGTGCGGACAGCCAAGGCAACCCCTCCACCCTGGTTGTCCCTGTCCTTTCTGTGGATGATGTACCCAGGTAGGAATAATTTTTCAGTTGACGAAAGATGGGTTTCTGTTAGTGCTAGTATCTGGACATCATGCTCTCGCAGAAATTCCTGAAGTTCAGGCGTTTTGTTTCGCACACTGCGTGCATTCCAGGTGGCGATCGTCTTTAATGTTAATTTATTATTGTGCTCCATCTTGAGGAGCAGGTGCGACTGGTGCCATGGCCATAATTAGGTCCACGGCGAGGTGAATTCTGCGGTCCGCCGCGACTGAAGTGTCAAGCCAGGCCGTTAGTAGGTTGCAAAGTTTTTGCGCAATTTCCATGACAGCAGGGTGTGCACCTGCTACTTTCGTGAGAGTGCCTTGAAGGACTTGGCAGTCTCGATAATTTGTGGCTATCCTCTCTGGTGTGATGTGTACTGGAGGTTGTGGCAATGGCATGCTGCGTGCCACAATGGGGGCTGCTGGCCTGATTGCTGCTGAATTTGGCTGTACCACGACAGTTGTAGCTGGTTCGTTGTGGGTGACAGGCACCTTAGGAGCCGGTGTGGAAATAACTGGCGACTGCACGCAAGCCTGTTGCATTGGTTGTTGTATATTATTTTCTGCTGGAGCAGAGCGGTGGCGCAGCCTTCCTGCCTGGCTTGATGGTTGGGCAACTGGTCTGGCCTGACGTGGCTGGCGCTGTGCATGCTGGTTTCCTGTACTGCGGGGTGTACCAGCCTGTTGACTTTGGCGAGCTGCCTTTCGACGCTCCCACTGTGTTGGCTCCCATAGTTCCGGGAAGTCCTGTTTCAGGGCCTGGTACCTGTTATCGCTGCGAGGGTCCCAGTCATCTCTGTAGCCAGAGGTTTGCCCTCCTTGTGGTCGGGTGTTGTATTGCGGGTTTTGTTTACGCCGTGATGTGACCACATTCCACCCTGGCTCATGAGCCACGTTGGCGGGTTGGGTTTGTGACTCCGTTTGCTGGTAGGCAGGTGCACGGTCCTCGGCATGTTGTGTCTGCCACTGAGGGCGTCTATTTGGACGCCGGGTCCATTGTTGGTGCTGCTGCTGCTGGTGCTGCTGCTGCTGCTGCTGCCCCCTAGGACGGCGCCTCTGCAGCTCCCGTTGGTAATCGGGGCAGCCCATGTATCTGGCATTATGTGCCATGTTACATCTGGCACAGTGTGGCGGGCGGGGACAGTCCTCCTGTAGTTTGTGTGGGCCGGCACATTGCGGGCACACTGGCTGTTTGCGGCATTGTTTTGCTATATGCCCAAGAAGACAGCAATTCGTACACTGGAGTGGTGTATTTTTATATCGGTAGTCCACCAGCCTCACTCTGAGTCCAATGACAGTGGTCAATGTACTCATTAATGACTCGCTGCCCTGCGGTACATCTAGTTGGTACATGTTTATTGGACGACGAGTCCAGTCGTACATTTGGTAGACTGATAGTACTGGTATGTTTTGAGCCAGTAGGTCCTGGGTAATTCTGGCAGTGCTAGTTCCCCCTGGGATGTCCTTAAGCACATATTTCAACGGTTTGTCTGCCTGCACGCGTGTAATAAAATACTCGGCCTTTATTTCATCAAGTACTTTAATGGCTGCATGGTACTGCTGCACATTGGTGAAATAGTACAGTGTCCCCCTGTTGGTGTTTTTCGCTGAGAAAATTAATCCTAGCCTGTTGAACTGGTCGTACAGCCGCTCATATGGCAGCGCGGCTGTGTGGGTGACTGTGATTGGGGCAGTGCGAAAAGGATTCGCGCCCTGTTGTGCAGTGGAGGTGTCTGTCAGGGCTGGGTGATCCTGCGCCACGCCCGGCGGTATCTGACTGCATGGAGGCGAGCTGCCTGGTGTCTGGCTGCCTGTTGTCACATCAGCTGTGACATGGTGATTCAGGGACTGAATTTTTGTGACTCTGATGTGTTCGTCGCTACTCTTTCTCTTGAGAACACCTTGTTCAAGAGAAGAGGTTTCGCGGAATTCTACGTCACTCGAGGTCGCCATGTTAGCTAATTAAATAACAATAATAATTATTCCTACAGGATTTATTACGATCGCCTAGCAAAGGAAGGGAGTGGAGCACCCACTGACCTACGACCCTGGGACTGAGTTAGCCAGGGCCGCGGCTAGGCAGCGAGACGCTGCGCCTCTGGGTGTCACACACTCAATTTAAATCCTATCCGTCGCACGACGCGGTCGTTCAAAACTGGGGGCGGAATTCTGGACTATTCTGACTACCTTCAGGATGAGCAGCAGGACTACATCATCTCCGAACGAAGCTAGGAGCGGAACTCGACTGACGGGAGGTACTCGAGCGCCGGCAACTAGTTTTGTTTGGAGGGGTTCGTGCGCTGATTGGCTGTCAGGCTCGGCCATTCAGAGGGCGTCTCGCCCTCAGCTACGGCGGGCGGTGCGCCAGGATTGATTTCGGAAGCTTATACTTCTGTGTATTATTTGGGTCGTAGTTTCCAAGGGAGGAAATATGTGGATTTAAATTATTCACGCATTTATCGTAAAAATTTTGGGTTGTACGGATATAAAAATCTTGCAAAGTTTCAGTGTTAGTTTCGCTGTGCAAGTTCTCTACTGGACAGTATATCGGGGCGTCTGCAAGGATTCGAATGCACCTATTCTGTACTCGCTGCAGTTTTATTAGATGGCAGTATGCAGCAGTAGCCCAGACTGGGGCTGCATACGTGATTATCGGGCGTATGAGAGCTTTGTAGAGCAGTAATCCGTTTTTGACTGTGCTGCCACATCGCCTGCTCATTACAGGATATAATGCGCGCATTCTAACCTGAGCTTGGGTTTGTTTAATGTCAATGTGCTGTCTCCACAGGAGTTTCCTATCCATGTGGACACCTAGGTATTTAACTACGTCCTTGTGAGGGATTGGCTCATCAAATAGGCGTAGTTGCGGCCTGTTGTCGGCTGGCGGGAGGTTTTTGCGTGTAAACACAATCGCCTCAGACTTGGTCGTGTTTACTTTTATGCGCCAGGCTGTACACCACTGTTCAACTTCAGTGAGCGCAGTCTGGAGCCTGGTAGTGGCCAGCTGTAGGTTATGAGATCTGCTATACAGTACAGTGTCGTCTGCATAGCAGCCTAGCTTGACTAGTCTATGTGCGGGGCGAGGCATGTCGCGTACATATATATTAAATAGTACTGGGCCTAGGATGCTGCCCTGCGGCACTCCGGCTTTAATTAATTTTAGGTCAGACGTTGCCCCTTCAGATGACACTCTAAAGGTTCTGCCTGCTAGGTAGGATGCAATGAGTTTAGTGTAGCAATCCGGGAAGTTTGCTTCATACATTTTATATATTAGCCCTGCATGAAAAACTCTATCAAAGGCCTTTTCTACATCGAGAAACGTAGCAACTACGTAGTCTTGGACGTTGAATGCGCTGGTTATCTCTTCGGTAAGACGGACCAGTTGATGGGTAGTCGAATGAGCACTGCGAAAGCCAAATTGCTCATTTGGCAGCAAGTTATGTTCGTGTATGTGTACTTTAAGTCTGTGTAAAATTATGCGCTCCGCAACTTTAGACACAGTACTTAATAGGCTGATTGGCCTGTAATTTTGGGGCAGTGTTTTGTCCTTGCCCGGCTTGTGGAAGACTATTACTTTTGCTTCCTTCCACTGGGAGGGAAAAATATTCAGTCTGAGCATTGCATTAATGCATTCAGCCAGATATTCAAAGGCTTCGTCTGGAAGCTGTTTGAGAACAACTGCTTGTATGCCGTCGTTCCCAGGGGCTTTTCGCGGCTTCATATTCTTGATAGCACGCTTAATTTCTTGGGCCTGGGTGGGGAGAGGCTCAGAGATAGTGGGCTGGTGCAGTTTAGCGCGGAGTTCGCGGTAAATTTGTGCAGTGAATGGCCTGTCACAAGGCTGCAAATTGGGCTGGAATGCTGTTTCTAAGGTGCTTGCGAAAGCTTGCGCCTTGTCCTGGGGAAGAAATGCGAGTCCATTATTTGTTTGGAGGGGTGGAATTTTATCAAATTTATTCAAGATTCGCTTAGTCATTGCCCAGGTACTAACGTCCTGTACATTGAGCTTCGCGATTTTGGCTTCCCACTGGCTGCTACGCCACAACGAGAGTTCATCTGATATAGCAGTTTGAAGCTCGTTGATTCTGCGTTTAATAATGTGCGTGCGTCGCCGTGTGTATTCGCGGCGCAGTCTGTTCTTTTGCGATATCATATCGCAAATGTATGCTGGCAGCTCGTCATGCATTAACTTAACCTCCTTTTCTGGGATGCACTGGCTAATTCCGTCTTGAATTTTCGCGGTAAAAGTGGTTATAGCGTTTTCTAGAGTATCACTATTATTTATTTCGTCGAGTTCTGAAAGATGTAATGACAAAAAATTTTTAAAGCTAACCCAATCTGCATTTTTGTAGTCCCTGACTTTACGAGGTGGGTTCGATTCGACATTTGCGTCGTCAAAAATTAAATGAACAGGGAAGTGGTCAGACGTTAAATCGTGTACAACTTCGAGTTCGAATCCCGAGTTCACACGTTTATTAATAACGATGTCTAGAACATCTGGGAGAACCCCCACACGCCCAGTGTCGTGTGTGGGCTCCATGGGAGCATGAATTTGGTAGTTGTGATTTAGTTGGTGGTTATAAAGATTTGTACCATTCTGAGTGGCTCGCCTGCTGTTCCACTCTCTGTGTTTAGCATTTATGTCTCCTAAAGCGAGGAAGGTCGGGGCCGCCCCATACAGGGCGTCCAGATCAGCCTCGCTCAGGGACCTACCTGGTCGCGCATACATAGAAATAATTTTTATGTTTTGCCTGTTAATAGTTAAGTTAATTGCTACTGCTTCGAGATTCTGAAAATCGGGGAGCTGCCATTCAGTGTGTTTTATGCTTTTATGGACAATAAGGGCTACTCCCCCTCCTCTTTGATTAACTCTGTCGCGCCTATAGATTACATAATTTAGTATAGTAATTCTGTCAGTCGGAATTAAGTGGGTTTCATTGATCGCAGCTATTTTTATTTTGTATTTTTCTAAATGGTGAATTAATTCCGGTAGTTTATTTTTAATGCCGCGTGCATTCCAGAATAGGAGGGACTTAAGACTATGGGCCGCGGTTGGTATACAACACTGGGCCTGATTATGAGCTGCCATTAAGCTTGGC
>NW_026962059.1:7500-9848 GCF_032445375.1 Bacillus rossius redtenbacheri
GGTTAGGTTAGGTTAGGTTAGGTTATGTTAGGTTGGGTTTGGTTAGGTCAGGTTAGGTCATTGGTTTTTTTTAATTAATTTTAAATATTAGTTCTCTGAGGTAAGTCAGTTCAAGTCCACAATAGTGTAAATTTTTTTTAAAAAAATTTTAATTTTAAATATTTTATATAAAAAAATTATTTTATCAATAAAAAAAAGTGTGGGATGAATGGTGTATATTATTATAAATATTTTATTGCCATATGTGAGTATGAGGATTATCATGTGGATAATATCTTAAGAAGCACCCCATTTAAATTATGTTAAATAAAATAATTTTTTTATATATACTAATATTAATTTATATTTATTAATTAATCTTAAAATATTTTTAATTCAAATTTATTTTCTATTTTGAAATTTTGTTTTCCATAGAAACAGTGTTTTTTTTTTTTAACTTTTTTTTTTTTTTTAATATATTCAGTAAAAATATATTAGCTTGGATCAGTAATGACGTATTTTCCTTCCGAGAAGCTGTGGCAGAAGCAGCAGCCACGTCCACACAGAAGTTCTTGAGAAATAGCAATTTTGCTCTATTCGTGGTTGTTTTCGTTCGTGGTTGTTTGCCGTGCGGGGCGAATCGGGAAATCAAGCAAATAGCTGGAGACATTCTCCCGGCGATCGAGGCCTCGGCGGCCGGGAAAAACGCGCGCGTTTGGGCGTTGCGCGCACCCATGGCAAGGCCCATTTTGGGTTATATAGGGGGTAGTGGTGTCCCGAGGGGAAAAAATTAACATGTTAAATACAGCTTCCAGGCAATAGAGAAATGTCTCGGCGACGGAAGGCACCACTACCCGGCATATTTCCGCCCCTCGGACTCCGTGCGCCAGCCTGTAATAGCGAATCGGGACTTAGAAAAAATTCGAGCAGAGAGCCAGAAAATTCTCCCGGCGATGGAGGCCTCCGCGGCCGAGGAAATTGTCATTGGTGATTTTGCATGTTAAATTAACATGTGTATTAACACAGGCTTGGAGAAGCAAGCCTGCGGGACTCTGCAATACATTGAGCGGGGAGCCAGAAAATTCTGGCGGCGACCGAGGCCTCCGCGGCCGGGAGAACTCTCGGCGCTCGGGCTCCGCGTGTACCCGCGGCAAGGTCCATTTTGGGTTATATAGGGGGTAGTGGTGTCCCGAGGGGTAAAAATTAACATGTTAAATACAGCTTCCAGGCAATAGAGAAATGTCTCGGCGACGGAAGGCACCACTACCCGGCGAATTCCCGCCCCTCGGAATCCGTGCGCCAGCCTATAATAGCGAATCGGGACTTAGAAAAAATTCGAGCAGGGAGCCAGAAAATTCTGGCGGTGACCGAGACCTCCGCGGCCGAGGAAATGGTCATCGGTGATTTTACATGTTAAATTAACATGTGTATTAACACTGGCTGGGAGAAACAAGCCTGCGGGACTCTGCAATATATTGAGCGGGGAGCCAGAAAATTCTGGCGGCGACCGAGGCCTCCGCGGCCGGGATAATAATCCTTGGTAATTTTACATGTTAAATTAACATGTGTATTAACACATGCTGGGAGAAGCAGGCATTCTGGACTTTGAAAAATTTCGAGCAGGGGCCGGAGAAATTCTCCCGGCGACCGAGGCCTCCGCGGCCGGGAGAACTCTCGGCGCTCGGGCTCCGCGTCTACCCATGGGGAGCGGGCAGCCAGAAAATTCTGGCGGCGACCGAGGCCTCCGCGGCCGAGGAAAAGGTCATTGGTAATATTACATGTTAAATTAACATGTGTATTAACACATGCTGGGAGAAGCAGGCATTCTGGACTTTGAAAAATTTCGAGCAGGGGCCGCAGAAATTCTCCCGGCGACCGAGGCCTCCGCGGCCGGGAGAACTCTCGGCGCTCGGGCTCCGCGTCTACCCATGGGGAGCGGGCAGCCAGAAAATTCTGGCGGCGACCGAGGCCTCCGCGGCCGAGGAAATGGTCCTTGGTGATTTTACATGTTAAATTAACATGTGTATTAACACAGGCTGGGAGATGCAGGCATTCTGGTCTTAGAAAAATTTCGAACAGGGGCCGGAGAAATTCTCCCGGCGGCCGAGGCCTCCGCGGCCGGAAGAACTCTCGAAAACCACCTCGTTCGTGGTTGTTTGCCGTGCGGGGCGAATCGGGAAATCTAGCAAATAGCTGAAGACATTCTCCCGGCGATGGAGGCCTCGGCGGCCGGGAAAAACGCCCGCGCTCGGGCGTTGCGCGCCCCCTTGGCAAGGCCCATTTTGGGTTATATAGGGGGTAGTGGTGTCCCGAGGGGAAAAAATTAACATGTTAAATACTGCTCCCAGGCAATTGTAAAATGTCTCGGC
>NW_026962060.1:0-9795 GCF_032445375.1 Bacillus rossius redtenbacheri
AATTAACTGCTGTATTGCCTTCCTAATTGCCCGCCTAATTAAATGCCTCATTGCCTGCGTAAAAGCCTGCCTTGTTGCCTGCCTAATTGCCTGCCTAATTAACTGCCTAATTGCCTGCCTAATTAACTGCCTAATTGCCTGCCTAATTAACTGCCTAATTAACTGCCTTATTGCCTGCCTAATTAACTGCTGGATTGCCTGCCTAATTGCCCGCCTAATTAACTGCCTCATTGCCTGCTTAAAAGCCTGTCTTGTTACCTGCCTATTTGCCTGCCTAATTAACTGCCTAATTGCCCGCATATTTGCCTGCCTAATTGCCTGCCTAATTAACTGCCTAATTAATTGCCTAATCAACTGCCTAATTGCCTGCCTAATTGCCTGTCTTAATGCCTGCCTAAATAACTGCCTTATTGCCTGCCTAATTATCTGCTGGATTGCCAGCCTAATTGCCTGCCTAATATACTGCCTAACTGCCTGCCTAATAAAATGCCTTATTGCCTGCCTAAAAGCCTGCCTTATTGCCTGCCTAATTCCCTGCCTAATGAACTGCCTAATTGCCTGCCTAATTAACTGCCAAATTACATGCCTAATTGCCTGCATAATTGCCTGCCTAATTGCCTGCCTATTTGCCTGCATAATTGCCTGCCTAATTGCCTGCCTAATTAACTGCCGTATTAACTGCTTAATTAACTGCCTAATTGCCTGCCTAATTGCCTTCCTAGTTAACTGCCTAATTAACTGCCAAATTAATTGCCTAATTGCCTGCCTAATTGCCTGCCTTATTGCCCGCCTAATTACCTGCCTCATTGCCTGCCTTAAAGCCTGCCTTATTGCCTGCCTAATTGCCTGCCTAACTGCCTAATAACTGCCTAATTATCTGCCTAATTAACTGCCTAATTAACTGCCTTATTAACTGCCTAATTGCCTGCATAATTGCATGCCTTATTTCCCGCCTAATAACCTGCCTGATTGCCTGCCTAAAAGCCTGCCTAATTGCCTACCTAATTAACTGCTGGATTGCCTTCCTATTTGTCCGCCTAATTAACTGCCTCATTGCCTGCTTAAAAGCCTGCCTTGTTGCCTGCCTAATTGCCTGCCTTATTAACTGCCTAATTGCCTGCCTAATTAACTGCCTAATTAACTGCCTTATTGCCTGCCTAATTAACTGCTGGATTGCCTTCCTAATTGCCCGCCTAATTAACAACCTCATTGCCTGCCTAAAAGCCTGCCTTGTTGCCTGCCTAATTGCCTGCCTTGTTGCCTGCCTAATTGCCTGCCTAATTGCCTGCCTTGTTGCCTTCCTAATTGCCTGCCTAATTAACTGCCTAATTAACTGCTTATTGCCTGCCTAAATGCCTGCCTAATTACCTGCCTAAATTGCCTGCCTAATTGCCTGCCTTAATGCCTGCCTAATAAACTGCCTAACTGCCTGCCTAATTAAATGCCTCATTGCCTGCCTAAAAGTCTGCCATATTGCCTGCCTAATTAACTGCCTAATCCTGCCTAATTAACTGCCTAATTGCCTGCCTAATTGCCTGCATAATTGCCTGCCCTATTGCCTGCCTTATTAACTGATTAATTAACTGCCTAATTAACTGCCCTATTGCCTGCCTTATTAACTGACTAATTAACTGCCTAATTAACTGCCTAATTGCCTGCATAATTGCCTGCCTTATTGCCCGCCTAATTACCTGCCTCATTGCCTGCCTAAAAGCCTTTATTATTGCCTGCCTAATTGCCTGCCTAATTGCCTGCCTAATTGCCTGCATACTTAACTGCCTATTTAACTGCCTAATTAACTGCCTATTTACCTGCTAATTGCCTGCCTAATTAACTGCTGAATTGCCTGCCTAATTTCCCGCCAAAATTAACAGCCTCATTGCCTGCCTAAAAGCCTGCCTTGTTGCCTGCCTAATTGCCTGCCTAATTGCCTGCCTAATTGCCTTCATAATTAACTACCTAATTAACTGCCTAATTAACTGCCTAATTGCCTGCCTAATTAACTGCTGGATTGCCTTCCTAATTGCCCGCCTAATTAAATGCCTCATTGCCTGCGTAAAAGCCTGCCTTGTTGCCTGCCTAATTGCCTGCCTAATTAACTGCCTAATTGCCTGCCTAATTAACTGCCTAATTGCCTGCCTAATTAACTGCCTAATTAACTGCCTTATTGCCTGCCTAATTAACTGCTGGATTGCCTGCCTAATTGCCCGCCTAATTAACTGCCTCATTGCCTGCTTAAAAGCCTGTCTTATTACCTGCCTATTTGCCTGCCTAATTAACTGCCTAATTGCCCGCATATTTGCCTGCCTAATTGCCTGCCTAATTAACTGCCTAATTAATTGCCTAATCAACTGCCTAATTGCCTGCCTAATTGCCTGTCTTAATGCCTGCCTAAATAACTGCCTTATGGCCTGCCTAATTATCTGCTGGATTGCCAGCCTAATTGCCTGCCTAATATACTGCCTAACTGCCTGCCTAATAAAATGCCTTATTGCCTGCCTAAAAGCCTGCCTTATTGCCTGCCTAATGAACTGCCTAATTGCCTGCCTAATTAACTGCCAAATTACATGCCTAATTGCCTGCCTAATTGCCTGCCTAATTGCCTGCCTATTTGCCTGCATAATTGCCTGCCTAATTGCCTGCCTAATTAACTGCCGTATTAACTGCTTAATTAACTGCCTAATTGCCTGCCTAATTGCCTTCCTAGTTAACTGCCTAATTAACTGCCTAATTAATTGCCTAATTGCCTGCCTAATTGCCTGCCTTATTGCCCGCCTAATTACCTGCCTCATTGCCTGCCTTAAAGCCTGCCTTATTGCCTGCCTAATTGCCTGCCTAACTGCCTAATAACTGCCTAATTATCTGCCTAATTAACTGCCTAATTAACTGCCTAATTAACTGCCTAATTGCCTGCATAATTGCATGCCTTATTTCCCGCCTAATAACCTGCCTGATTGCCTGCCTAAAAGCCTGCCTAATTGCCTACCTAATTAACTGCTGGATTGCCTTCCTATTTGTCCGCCTAATTAACTGCCTCATTGCCTGCTTAAAAGCCTGCCTTGTTGCCTGCCTAATTGCCTGCCTTATTAACTGCCTAATTGCCTGCCTAATTAACTGCCTAATTAACTGCCTTATTGCCTGCCTAATTAACTGCTGGATTGCCTTCCTAATTGCCCGCCTAATTAACAACCTCATTGCCTGCCTAAAAGCCTGCCTTGTTGCCTGCCTAATTGCCTGCCTTGTTGCCTGCCTAATTGCCTGCCTAATTGCCTGCCTTGTTGCCTTCCTAATTGCCTGCCTAATTAACTGCCTAATTAACTGACTAATTAACTCCCTAATTAACTGCCTAATTGCCTGCCTAATTAACTGCTGGATTGCCTGCCAAATTGCCAGCCTAATTAACTGCCTCATTGCCTGCCTAAAAGCCTGCCTTATCGCCTGCCTAATTGCCTGACTAATTGCTGCTTAATTGCCTGAATAATAAACTGCCTAATTAACTGCCTAATTAACTGCCTAATTAACTGCCTAATTAAATGCCTAATTGGCTGCCTAATTAACTGCTGGATTGCCTTCCTAATTGCCCGCCTAATTAAATGACTCATTGCCTGCCTAAAAGCCTGCCTTGTTGCCTGCCTAATTGCCTGCCTAATTAACTGCCTAATTGCCTGCCTAATTAAATGCCTAATTAACTGCCTAATTAACTGCCTTATTGCCTGCCTAATTAACTGCTTGATTGCATGCCTAATTGCCCGCCTAATTAACTGCCTCATTGCCTGCTTAAAAGCCTGCCTTGTTACCTGTAATTGCCTGCCTAATTAACTGCCTAATTGCCCGCATATTTGCCTGCCTAATTGCCTGCCTAATTAACTGCCTATTTAATTGCCGAATTATTGCCTAAATGCCTGCCTAATTGCCTTCCTTAATGCCTGTCTAAATAACTGCCTAACTGCTGCCTAATTAACTGCTGGATTGCCTGCCTAATTGCCTTCCTAATTAACTGCCTAACTGCCTGCCTAATTAAATGCCTCATTGCCTGCCTAAAAGCCTGCCTTATTGCATGCCTAATTGCCTGGCTAATTAATTGCCTAATTACCTGCCTAATTAACTGCCTAATTACCTGCCTAATTGCCTGCATAATTGCCTTTTTAATTGCCTGCCTAATTGCCTGCCTAATTGCCTGCCTAATTAACTGCCTAATTAACTGCTTAATTAACTGCCTAATTGCCTGCCTTAATTGCCTTCCTAGTTAACTGCCTAATTAACTGCCTAATAAATTGCCTAATTGCCTGCCTAATTGCCTGCTTTATTGCCCGCCTTATTACCTGCCTCATTGACTGCCTTAAAGCCTGCCCTATTGCCTGCCTAATTGCCTGCCTAATTAACAGCCTAATTGCCTGCCTAATTAACTGCCTAATTTACTGACTAATAAACTACCTAATAAACTGCCTAATTGCCTGCCTAATAAACTGTTGGATTGCCTGCCTAATTGCCCGCGTAATTAACTGCCTCATTGTCTGCCTAAAAGCCTGTCTTGTTGAATGCCTAATTGCCTGCCTAATTAAATGCCTTATTTCCTGCATAATTAAATGCCTATTAGCCTGCCTAATTAACTGCCTAATTGCCTGCCTTATTGCCGGCTTAATTTCCTGCCTAATTACCTTCATAATTACCTGCCTAATTAACTGCCTAATTGCCTGCATAATTGCCTGCCTTATTGCCCGCCTAATTACCTGCCTCATTGCCTGCCTAAAAGCCTTTCTTATTGCCTGCCTAATTGCCTGCCTAATTGTCTGCCTAATTGCCTGCATTCTTAACTGCCTAATTAACTGCCTAATTAACTGCCTATTTACCTGCTAATTGCCAGCCTAATTAACTGCTGGATTGCCTGCTTAATTGCCCGCCTAATTACATGCCTCATTGCCTGCCTAAAAGCCTGCCTTGTTGCCTGCCTAATTGCCTGCCTAATTAACTGCTTAATTGCCTGCCTAATTAACTGCTTAATTGCCTGCCTAATTAACTGCCTAATTAACTGCCTAACTAACTGCCTTATTGCTTGCCTAAATAACTGCTGGATTGCCTGCCTAATTGCCCGACTAATTAACTGCCTCATTGCCTGCCTAAAAGCCTGCCTTGTTGCCTGCCTAATTGCCTGCCTAATTAACTGCTTAATTGCCTGCCTAATTAACTGCCTTATTAACTACCTAATTAACTGCCTTATTGCCTGCCTAATTAACTGCTGGATTGCCTGCCTAATTGCCTGCCTAATATACTGCCTAACTGCTTGCCTAATTAAATGCCTCATTGCCTGCCTAAAAGCCTGCCTTGTTGCCTGCCTAATTGCCTGCCTTATTAACTGCCTAATTGCTTGCCTAATTAACTGCCTAATTACCTGCCTAATTGCCTGCATAATTGCCTGCCTAATTGCCTGCCTATTTGCCTGTATAATTGCCTGCCTAATTGCCTGCCTAATTAACTGCCTAATTAACTGCTTAATTAACTGCCTAATTGCCTGCCTAATTGCCTGCCTAATTAACTGCCTAATTTACTGATTAATAAACTTCCTAATAAACTGCCTAATTGCCTGCCTAATTAACTGCTGGATTGCCTGCCTAATTGCCCGCCTAATTAACTGCCTCATTGTCTGCCTAAAAGCCTTTCTTATTGCCTGCCTAATTGCATGCCTAATTGCCTGCCTAATTGCCTGCATACTTAACTGCCTAATTAACTGCCTAATTAACTGCCTATTTACCTGCTAATTGCCAGCCTAATTAACTGCTGGATTGCCTGCTTAATTGCCCGCCTAATTAACAGCCTCATTGCCTGCCTAAAAGCCTGCCTTGTTGCCTGCCTAATTGCTTGCATTATTGCCTGTCTAATTGCCTGCATAATAAACTGCCTAATTGCCTGCCTAATTAAATGCCTAATTTCCTGCATAATTAAATGCCTATTAGCTTGCCTAATTAACTGCCTAATTGCCTGCCTAATTGCCTGCCTAATTTCCTGTCTAATTAGCTTCCGAATTACCTGCCTAATTAACTGCCAATTTGCCTGCATAATTGCCTGCCTTATTGCCCGCCTAATTACCTGCCTCATTGCCTGCCTAAAAGCCTTTATTATTGCCTGCCTAATTGCCTGCCTAATTGCCTGCATACTTAACTGCCTAATTAACTGCCTATTTAACTGCCTATTTACCTGCTAATTGCCTCCCTAATTAACTGCTGGATTGCCTGCCTAATTGCCCCCTAATTAACAGCCTCATTGCCTGCCTAAAAGCCTGCCTTGTTGCCTGCCTAATTGCCTGCCTAATTGCCTGCCTAATTGCCTTCATAATGAACTGCCTAATTAACTGCCTAATTAACTGCCTAATTAACTGCCTAATTAACTGCCTAATTGCCTGCCTAATTATCTGCTGGATTGCCTTCCTAATTGCCCGCCTAATAAAATGCCTCATTGCCTGCGTAAAAGCCTGCCTTGTTGCATGCCTAATTGCCTGCCTAATTAACTGCCTAATTGCCTGCCTAATTAACTGCCTATATAACTGACTTATTGCCTGCCTAATTAACTGCTGGATTGCCTGCCTAATTGCCCGCCTAATTAACTGCCTCATTGCCTGCTTAAAAGCCTGCCTTGTTACCTGCCTAATTGCCTGCCTAATTAACTGCCTATTTGCCCGCATATTTGCCTGCCTAATTGCCTGCCTAATTAACTGCCTAATTAATTGCCTAATTAACTGCCTAATTGCCTGCCTAATTGCCTGCATTAATGCCTGCCTAAATAACTGCCTTATTGCCTGCCTAATTAACTGCTGGATTGCCAGCCTAATTGCCTGCCTAATATACTGCCTAACTGCCTGCCTAATTAATTGCCTTATTGCCTGCATAATTGCCTGCCTAATTGCCTGCCTAATTAACTGCCTAATTGCCTGCCTAATTAACTGCCTAATTAACTGCCTTATTGCCTGCCTAATTAACTGCTGGAATGCCTGCCTAATTGCCCGCCTAATTAACTGCCTCTTTGCCTGCCTAAAAGCCTGCCTTGTTGCCTGCCTAATTGCCTGCTTAATTACCTGCCTAATTGCCTGCCTAAATAACTGCCTAATTAACTGCCTAATTAACTGCCTTATTGCCTGCCTAAATAACTGCTGGATTGCCTGCCTAATTGCCCGCCTAATTAACTGCCTCATTGCCTGCCAAAAGCCTTCCTTGTTACCTGCCTAATTGCCTGCCTAATTAACTGCCTATTTGCCCGCATAATTGCCTGCCTAATTACCTGCCTTATTATCTGCCTAATTAATTGCCTAATTAACTGCCTAATTGCATGCCTAATTGCCTGCCTTAATGCCTGCCTAAATAACTGTCTAATTGCCTGCCTAATTAACTGCTGGATTGCCTGCCTAATTGCCTGCCTAATTAACTGCCTAACTGCCTGCCTAATTAAATTCCTCATTGCCTGCCTAAAAGCCTGCCTAATTGCCTGCCTAATTAACTGCCTAATTGCCTGCCTAATTAACTGCCTAATTACTGCCTAATTGCCAGCATAATTGCCTGTCTAATTGCCTGCCTAATTGCCTGTCTATTTGCCTGCATATTTGCCTGCCTATTTGCCTGCCTAATTGCCTGCCTAATTAACTGCCTAATTAACTGCTTAATTAACTGTCTAATTGCCTGCCTATTTGCATTCCTAGTTAGCTGCCTAATTAACTGCCTAAGTAAATGCCTAATTGCCTGCTTAATTGCCTGCCTTATTGCTCGCCTAATTACCTGCCTCATTGCCTGCCTTAAAGCCTGCCTTATTGCCTGCCCAATTGAGTGCCTAATTAACTGCCGTATTAACTGCCTAATTAACTGCCTATTTGCCTGCCTAATTAACTGCTGGATTGCCTTCCTAATTGCCCGCCTAATTAACTGCCTCATTGCCTTCCTAAAAGCCTGCCTTGTTGCCTGCCTAATTGCCTGCCTTATTAACTTTCTAATTGCATGCATAAATGCCTGCCTAATTGCCTGCCTAATTAACTGCCTAATTAACTGCCTAATTAACTTCTTTATTGCCTGCCTAATTAACTGCCTAATTTCCTGCCTAATTGCCTTCCTAATTACCTGCTTATTAACTGCCTAATTGCCTGCATAATTGAATGCCTTATTTCCCGCCTAATTACCTGCCTAATTGCCTGCCTAAAAGCCAGTCTAATTGCCTGCCTAATTAACTGCTGGATTGCCTTCCTAATTGCCCGCCTAATTAACTGCCTCATTGCCTGCCTAAAAGCCTGCCATGTTGCCTGCCTAATTGCCTGCCTGAATATATGCCTAAATGCCTGCCTAATTAACTGCCTAATTAACTGCCTAATTAACAGCCTTATTGCCTGCCTAATTAACTGCTGGATTGCCTTCCTAATTGCCCGCCTAATTAACTGCCTCATTACCTGCCTAAAAGACTGCCTAATTGCCTGCCTAAATAACTGCCTAAATACCTGCCTAATTAACTGCCTAATTAACTGAATAATTAACTGCCTAATTAACTGCCTAATTAACTGCCTAATTAACTGCCTGTGTGCCTGCCTAATTAACTGCTGGATTGCCTGCCTTATTGCCTGCCTCATTGCCTGCCTAATTTACTGCCTAATTAACTGCTTAATTAACTACCTAAATGACTGCCTTAATGCCTGCCTAATTAAATGCCTAATTGCCTGCCTAATTAATTGCCTAATTAATTGCATAATTGCCTGCATTAATGCCTGCCTAATTAACTGCCTAATTGCCTGCCTAATTAACTGCTGAATTGCCTGCCTAATTTCCTGCCTAATTAACTGCCTAACTGCCTGCCTAATTAACTGCCTAATTAACTGCCTAATTGCCTGCCTAATTAACTGCCTAATTGCCTGCATAATTGCCTGCATTAATGCCTGCCTAATTAACTGCCTAATTGCCTGCCTAATTAACTGCCTAATTGTCTGCATAATTGCCTGCCTAATTGCCTGCTGGATTGCCTGCCTAATTGCCCGCCTAATTAACTGCCTCATTGCCTGCCTAAAAGCCTACCTTGTTGCCTGAAAAATTGCCTGCCTAATTAACTGCCTAATTAACTGCTTATTAACTGCCTGTTTAACTGCCTAATTGCCTGCCTAATTAACTGCTGTATTGCCTGCCAAATTACTCCCCTAATAAACTGCCTAATTAACTGCATAATTAACTGCCTAATTGCCTGCCTTCTTAACTGCTGGATTGCCTGCCTAATTGCCCGCCTAATTAACTGCCTCATTGCCTGCCTAAAAGCCTACCTTGTTGCCTGAAAAATTGCCTGCCTAATTAACTGCTTAATTAACTGCCCAATTAACTGCCTGTTTAACTGCCTAATTGCCTGCCTAATTAACTGCTGGATTGCCTGCCAAATTACTCCCCTAATAAACTGCCTAATTAACTGCATAATTGCCTGCCTAATTAACTGCCTAATTTCCTGCATAACTGCCTGCCTAATTGCCTGCCTAATTAACTGCCTAATTAACTGCCTTATTAACTGCCTAATTAACTGCCTAATTGCCTGCCTAAATGCCTGCCTTAATGCCTGCCTAATTAACTGCCTAATTGCCTGCCTAAGTAATTGCTGGATTGCCTGCCTAATTGCCTGACTAATTAACTGCCTAACTGCCTGCCTAATTGCCTGCCTAATTGTCCGCCTAATTGCCCGCCTAATTAACTGCATCATTGCCTGCTTAAAGGCCTGCCTTATTGCTTGCCTAATTGCCTGCCTAATAAACTGCCTAATTACCTGCCTAATTGCCTGACTAATTAAATGCCTAAT
>NW_026962061.1:0-9742 GCF_032445375.1 Bacillus rossius redtenbacheri
GCACTTTGTGTACAGGCGGTCGACCGCGATTTGACTTTCACTTAGTAGTCACTGCAATGTTTCTGTTGCTTTTCGCGAGTTAACGAACTGAGTGTCTGATGTTCTGGCTGGGCAAATGAAAGAAAACACTTCACGGGGAAAAAAAAGTTTCGTGTCGCCACAAGACATTTTTTTCCATCATAGACCCCGCACCAATATTTTTGATGATAGAAAAATATTTTTTTTAGCTTCATCAAAACTATTTGTTAGTGACAACAAAATATGCCGTCACTAATAAGTAGGGACCGGAAAAATTCGCAGTTTCGACGACCTTCAGAATAGACTGCACATTCCCCTGTACACTCGGGCAAATAACGCCAGTTCATTGGCTGCTGACTTGTAAGTCGTCTCAGCTGGTTTGTCTGTGACCGATCCTTCTTTGGTTGGAGGTTTATAATTGGTTGAGATTCGTCCAGATGAACAGTAAGCCACTAGCAAAATCATCTAAAAATTATATGTATTTGACTTCTAGCCTATCGCCCAATGAATCTGCGAATTTTTCCGGTCTCTACTAATAAGTAGAGACCGGAAAAATTCGCGTATTCACTTCGCGATATGCTAAAATTCAAATGAGCTGCTTTCGCCATTGGGTCACTGTTCATTTGAGAGGGCTCTGGGCCAATGAGGAATCCCTAAACACAGAAGTATCAAATCACGAGACGGCTGACAACTCAGCAACCAACGAACTGGCGTCATTTGCCCGACTGTACAGAGGACTGTGTAGCCTATCCTGAAGGTCATCGAACCCGTGAATTGTTTCTAGTCCCTAATAATAAGCCACGTTGGAGACATGCAAATTGTACTTCTTTTTTTTTTGTTGTTCTAAACACAAAAAATTTGGTAGGGTCTATATTGACAAGAATTTTTTATGGTGGCAAAATTAAGAGCACATATTTAATCTTTATTAGTATGCAGTCTCTTTTTTTTTTCTTTTTTTTTTTCATCCTGTGAAATCTTTGTTGCACGGTGCGCGGGCATTGTACAAATTCACTCTCATCACTTTTCCATAACGCGCCTAGAGAAGTGTAACTTTAAACATGGAGACGGAATTAGCAATTATTAGAGACCGGAAAAATTCGCGCTTTCGATGACCTCTAGGATAGACTCCACAATCCTCTACACACTCAGCCAAATGCCACCTGCTCATTGGCTATTGACTAGTGACACCTGACCACTGGGACGCTTGCGATTCGATACTCTTTTGGTTGAAGGTTTTCCATTGGCTCAAAGGCCTTCAGATAAACTGTAAGCCAATTTCAGAAGCAATATAAAGGTACAGTTGTTTGGATTCTAGCATATAGTGAAATGAACACGCGAATTTTTCCGGTCCCTAGCAATTATTAGAGGCCGGAAAAAATTCGCGGATTCATTCGGCGATAGGCTAGAAGTCAAATACATATACCTTTTAGAAGATTTTGCTATCGGCTTAGAATCTCAACCAATTATAAACCTCCAAGCAATGAAGGATCGAATCACAGACAAACCAGCTGAAACGACTTACAAGTCAGCAGCCAATAAACTGGTGTTTATTTGCCCGAGTGTACAGGGGAATGTGCAGTCTATCCTGAAGGCCGTCGAATCAGCGAATTTTTCCGGTCCCTATACATAGGGACCGGAAAAATTCGCGGGTTGACTGACCTCCAGGATGAACTCCACAGTTCTACGTACACTCGGTCAAATGTCACCCACCCATTGGCTGCTGTCTTGTGAGACGTCCCAACGTCGCAGCCTGTGATTCGTATAAAGCTTTGGTCGGGTGTTTCTCACTGGCCCAGAGTCATCCAAGTGAGTTGTGAGCCAATGGCAGAGGCAGCAATGAGGTATATCTATTTGTATTTTAGCCTATCGGGAGATGCATTCGCGAATTTTTCCGATCTCTAGCAATTATGTTACATTACATACGGAACTGCCGTTTAACACAGTGTTGGTAACGGGCTGAACTACCAGTGTGCAGCCAGTTGGTCGTCATCATCGCCAGGGAATGAGGAGACGCGACGGGCGGACGATCGGGCGAGCGAGCCGTGTGGTTCGTCCACCTCTGGGCGCGGGACCCCTGGCGGTGACCTTGGCGCGAGGTCGCGCCGTGACCTCCGAGGCGGCTGCGGCGGTCACTCACCCCTGCGACTCCTGAGGGCCGGCCCGACCACTTTCCCCTCCCTCCCTCCCTCTCTCTCTCCCTCCCCCTCCTCCAGAACCCTGCCCGTACAGAACAGGGGGAGGGAGCAGGCGGGACCGCCACGTCCTTTTATTTATTTACAACTTCTGTCTCCAGGGAGTTCCCTCTCGCCTCACGGAGCGAAGATAGCTTCCTCCGAGCTTTTACCTCGACGATCATGACACTTCTCATCCTAGAAAGCACGTTTCCCTTTTTTTAATAATAAAAATTGGTTGTCTGTAAAGTCGGTTTACGGACGATAGTTTAACGTGACGTCATAACAAAACATTGATGAAATGATTGCATAAATTTATGAATATAATTGAATCATTTTTATCGAGTTATCACTATTTTGTATGGATACAAAGAAGGAGTGAAATGAAATCTACAGTTTAATTGATAAATTTACTTTTATTTGCACTCATTAATTCAAATATGTTTATTACTTTAACGAAGAGATTATTTTAACTATAACATTTTTACATGTTTGCTATTTAACTTCTTCCAATCTGTGTTATTCTGTTAAGGATAGGACGATGATAGGAAAAGTAGGAAACGAATGGGAGTTTTTCAAGTTTAATGTGCCTCGAAAAAATCAAATCGATGGTTGTTCCAATCGAGTGGAAGAGATATGGATGCGGCGCAAGCGTACAATGAGCATAACGGGACACAGCGTAACGGGACAATGTGCGTTACGGGACAATGTGCGTTACGGGACAATGTGCGTTACGGGACACTTTTTCGTTTGTGCAGCCGGCGTTCATCGATTTATTAGACGTTGTCATGTCAAAAATAACGTGTCTCGTGAGACCGACCTTTAAGTTTACTGAGCAGACGTCACTAGTAACTTTTTTCGCGTGTCACGTGGCTGCAGTGTGCGACTGGGAACTCACCTTCCACGCGGCTTGCATTAGTTCCTCGCCAGTACCACCGTCGCTGTGCAGAGCGCCACACTCGATCATGTCGGGCGTGTCCAATCGATCCCTCACAATCGATACTGCCGGCGAATTCAGTCCAAGAAACTGGTTTCGACACAACACTTTATCGGCTAACTGTGTTTCCGCTAAGTGGACAGCTCATTGTAATTCGCGGTGAATCCGTGGCAGGGACAGTGATTTCATCTGTGGAATCCGTGTTAATCAGCACAAATCAATAGTGAACTTAACAATTTCAACCAGCAGCCTGTTTTTCATAAACGTGTGCGCTTTTACACTTCGTACGATTGGACCTTCGTCATTTCAACCCGTGCTAGTGAATGGCAGTCTTGTGGCCATGAGGCAAGAGAATCCCACATGAATAAGTGATAGACAGAGATGAATTATATCACTAGTGACAGTCAATGGGCATTTTACTGTCGCAGTGTGTTTTAGGGTCGTGCAGTCCTGCACATCGGCAGGACAGAGACTCTAGAGTATAACAGACTTTTCACGTCCTGAAATATTCAGCAGGTTTGCACAGATTCAATTGAAGCAGTTCCGTTAGCACAACAGTCATAGCCCTGATTAAAAGTAGTTCCCAATGTTTTAAGTCTACACAGAAAAAAATAGCGTTATTTGGCCACCACAAAATATTTTGTCGGTATTGACTTCACCAAATGTTTTGTAATTACAAAACATTTGTTCACGAGTGATTGTTAGTGACAACTCCAATTTTTTTTTTTGACGTGACAACGTCTAATAAATCGATGAACGCCGGCTGCACGCACGAAAAAGCATGACTCATTGTCCCGTTACGCACTTTGTCCCGTTACGCTCATTGTACGCTTGCGCCGCATCTATCTCTCTTCCACTCGATGGGAACAATCATCCAATCGATTTGACTTTTTCGAGGCACATTAAACTTGAAACACTCCCATTCGTTTCCTACTTTTCCTATCATCGTCCTATCCTTAACAGAATAACACAGTTTGGAAGAAGTTAAATCGCAAACATGTATAAAAGTTATAGTTAAAATTATCTCTTAGTTAAAGTAATAAAATTATTTGAATTAATGAGTGCAAATAAAAGTAAATTCATCAATTAAATTGTAGATTTCATTTCACTCCTTTGTATCCATACAAAATAGTGATAATTCAATAAAAATGATTCAATTTTATTCATAAAAGTATGCAATCATTTCATCAATGTTTTGTTATGACGTTGCCACGTTAAACTATCGTCCGTAAACCGATTTTACAGACAACCAATTTTTTTGCCACAAATCAATGTTGGGGTTTGTTGGGACTATAACAACGTATTCCGAAGGGTGTAGGTTATGAGAATATTTGGAGGCGGCTGCTGTGCTGTCTGCACTGTGCTTGTCTGGCCGGACGGAGCGGGTGCCAGTTGCAGGCGCCGGCGACTGTACGTGGCTGCAGCGTCGCAGGGAGGGGGAAGGCCACAGAAGATGCGCGCGAGCCACAACCAGCGTGGCTGAGGCTCTGGGGCTCTGTCTTCGACTCCCGCCTCTCGCCATCGAGGAAAAAACTTAGCGCACACTCCGCAGTGTTCGTTTCGTCCTGAGGACTGAGCTATCGGCGTTCATTGCGACATAGTTTACAAATTATTGTAAAAATAACTGGTTGACTGTAAAGTCGGTTTACGGACGATAATTTAACGTGACAACGTCATAACAAAACATTGATGAAATGATTTCATACTTTTATGAATAAAATTGAATCATTTTTATTGAATTATCACTATTTTGTATGGATACAAAGAAGGAGTGAAATGAAATCTACAATTTAATTGATGAATTTACTTTTATTTGCACTCATTAATTCAAATAATTTTATTACTTTAACTAAGAGATAATTTTAACTATAACTTTTATACATGTTTGCGATTTAACTTCTTCCAAACTGTGTTATTCTGTTAAGGATAGGACGATGATAGGAAAAGTAGGAAACGAATGGGAGTCTTTCAAGTTTAATGTGCCTCGGAAAAGTCAAATCGATGGTTGTTCCAATCGAGTGGAAGTGTGATAGATGCGGCGCAAGCGTACAATTAGCGTAACGGGAAAAAGTGTAACGGGACAATGAGTCATCCTTTTTCGTGCGTGCAGTCGGCGTTCATAGATTTATTAGACGTTGTCACGTCAAAAATTGTTTCGTTAACTCTGGCGGGACGATAGAATTGCATCCCCTTGGAAAGGGTACCTTCCATACTTTTGGTGGCGGTAGTGTAGCTGGGTACTGTAAGTGTACCCTTTTCGATTTCTTAAAATGTTTCGGTTTTAATGCAAATATGCACTGGAAAGGTATCCCCTCGGAAAGGGTACCTTTCAGGATTTTCTGTACAATGACACAGCAGAAAATAAACTGTAAATGTACCCTTTCCGATTTCTTAAAATGCATATTATTTTCTGCTTTAAAATTCTGACAGTTATCCCCTCTGGAAATAGATCCCAAAATGGCTGCCAGACAAGTAATGTATCGATAAAAGCACCTAGTTCTTCAGTTTCATACTAGGTAGCTCTGGTAGGGAGTGTCCACAGAATACCTAACCTAGCCTAACCTCTATTAAACGTTATAGGGAGATAATAAATTAACACTTATCAAATATAAAATGGTAGATAAGGTCTTTTTACTGATGTGTTTACTTCATGCCATTCTTTCACATGGCCTGTATCGATAAATCACTTTTCTGGCAGCCATTTTGGGATAAGTTTCCAGTGGGGATATCTTTCAGGATTTTATGAGCGAGCACAACCATGTCGCAAACTGGAAAGGTCACCTTTCCAAGGGGATAACTTTCAGGATTTTAAAGCAGAAAATAATATGCATTTTAATAAATCGGAAAAGGTACCTTTTCAGTTTATTTTCTGCTGTGTCATTGTACAAAAAATCCTGAAAGATACCCTTTCCGAGGGGATACCTTTCCAGTGCATATTTGCATTAAAACCGAAACATTTTAAGAAATCGGATAGGGTACCTTTGCAGTTACTACCCAGCTACACTACCACCACCAAAGGTATGAAAGGTACCCTTTCCGAGGAGATACAATTCAGCCCCCTCCCCCTACTCTAGCGACACAGCATTGTATCGGAATAGAGTTTTAAATATTAAATATTATGCGCTATTAATTGTTTTCCCTCAGTGTCACTATCAAACTGTGCATTGCAAGGAAAAAATTCATTGCTGTTTAAAATTAAAATAAAAACACGGGGAAAAATATCTATCAGACACCCAACTTACCCAGCTTATTAGTAACAGCGATAATTTGTGGTATCTGAGGACACTAAAAATTACTAATTACCTAATGATGGCAGCTGCAATGACTTCCGAAACGTCGCAATACAACTGCCTGACACGGCCTACATCCAGAAGCCAAGAAAATGCATATCGAGTGTACTTGTGTGACGTAAAAAAAACTCTATGCCTTTACCTCCCATACGAGCCTTGCGACCTGGCAACGTCGCACCGCCTCGCCGTGGGCATGGTCACCCCACGAGTCTGGTCCATTCACGCACTCGGCGACGGGAGGTCCATTTGGACGCCCGCCAATTCCCCCACCCCCCTCCTGTTCCTTCTCCGCGGACACCCGGCCTCCTCGGAGTTCTTTACGCGCTCGCGAACCGCTCGACCGCTCATTGGCCGCCGCTCGGGCCGACAGACGGCAGGCCACGCCCCCTGGAGTCGCTCGCCCCAGACGTGCACCGAGGCGCGGGCACTCCTACACAGCGCGCCGGCCTTAAGGGTCAGAGTCCCGTGCCACGGCCATTGTTTTAGTTTTACGTTTAACACTGTTCAACTTGTAGAATTTTTTGAGTGGTCAAACTTCAACAAAATAAATAAATAATATATATTTATAGAGAGAGAGAGAGTGTGTGTGTGTGTGTTCATATATTTAGGGATAAATAGCTGGCAAATTCGAATTTTTGACATTTTCGTGCAGTATGAATAAGGAAAGTCAAATGAAATAAACAACTGAAAATGTTTTGGGTTTAAGGGCAACACTGGTGGCTCCTGCGTGGTATGTTTTAAAATTATTTAGCCTTTTAAAATCATAAAATGCTAGGTAAAATCAAATAATTTTTCTGAAAGAAATTAAACCATATGGCATATTAGCCAGTAAAATTGACTTCAAACGTAAAAACTTCCAGTTTTATATTCCATTTCATTCTCTTTATCTATACTGCACAAAAACGTTTTTTTAAAAAAAAATTGGTTGTCTGTAAAGTCAGTTTACGGACGATAGTTTAACGTGACAACGTCATAACAAAACATTGATGAAATGATTGCATACTTTTATGAATAAAATTGAATCATTTTTATTGAATTGTCACTATTTTGTATGGATACAAAGAAGGAGTGAAATGAAATCTACAATTTAATTGATAAATTTACTTTTATTTGCACTCATTAATTCAAATATGTTTATTACTTAAACGAAGGGATTATTTTAACTATAACTTTTATACATGTTTGCTATTTAACTTCTTCCAATCTTTGTTATTCTGTTAAGGATATGACAATAATAGGAAAAGTAGGAAACGAATGGGAGTGTTTCAAATTTAATGTGCCTCGAAAAAGTCAAATCGATGGTTGTTCCAATCGAGTGGAAGAGAGATAGATGCGGCGCAAGCGTACAATGAGCGTAACGGGACAAAGCGTAACGGGACAATGTGCGTAACGGAACAATGAGTCATCCTTTTTCGTGCGTGCAGCCGGCGTTCATCGATTTATTAGATGTTGTCACGTCAAAAAATGCAACTTTGCCATCTAATTATGCAAAAAGTATGCGTTGTATTATATATATGTATTGCAAGTATAAAATCTTTATTATTAGAAATGTTAAGAAGTTCATTTTTGTCGTGTATTAATATTATTATCACAATTTAAAAAAATACGTAATTTTTTTCTAAAGTTCATATTTGCATGGATTTTGCGGATGTGAATTTCGAGAAAAATTCCAAATGCATAAATGTCCCGGTAAGAACTCAAAACACAGTATTACAGCGAACTTTTTTTTTTGTAGCGATAGAGTTGATTTGGTGTAAATATTCACATTCACGCATATCTATAATTTACATGATTATCTCAGTACCAATAACAAAAAAAATTAAAAATTAAATTAATTTTCCTTTAAATCTACTTTTCTAAATAAATACCTCAACTTTCCCAAGGACAAAACTACTCCATCGAGAGAAGGAAAAAAAAAACACTTTCTCGTCAATGCCTTCGCTTTGAAACAGGTTGAAGCGTTTTCATCAATTCACATTCAAGGTCAAATTCATACATCAGAAATTGTATTTTTTTTTTTGCCCTTAACTATTTGTAGAGACCGGAAAAATTCCCGAATTCATTTCGCGATATGCTAAAATAAAAATAGTTATACTTCAGTGCTGCCTCTGCTATTGGCTCACAACTCATCTGGATGACGCTGGACCAATTCGAAACACCCAACCATAACTTTATCGAATCACAAGCTGCTACGTTGTAACGTCTCAAAACACAGCAGCCAATGAGTGGGTGACATTTGACCGAGTGTGCGTAGAACTATGTAGTTCATCCTACAGGTCATTGAACCCGAGAATTTTTTCCGGTCTCTAAGTATTTGAGTTCCAAGCGTAGGCGTAGCTAGAAACACCTGGAGACGCCGGATGGGTATGCAACCCATCCCGCCATCCCTGCGCAGATATTGCATAAGTCAGTTTTTTTTTTTTAATTTCCCACGTGGTTCCCTGTGTTCCACGTGAGCTCGGCGCTTGTGTGATCAGCACGTAGTTCTGCAGACGGACTGGTCTGGCGCAACTCAGATGTGAGATAACCCCGCACCAGCGCGTCTCCCAAGCCCGGCCTTCACTTCCGCAGTCAACCTCTTTCAACACGTGGCTGACGAAGTGTACAATCATTGCAACGAACATGATGATTAGTAGGGACCGGAAAAATTCGAGGGGGTTCAATGACCTCCAGTATGAATTCCATAGTTCTACATAAACTCGGTCAAATGTCACCCACTCATTGGCTGTAGTCTTGTGAGACGACCCAACGTAGCAGCCTGTGATTCGATAAAGCTTTGGTTGGGTGTTTCTCATTGGCCCAGAGCCATCCAGGTGAGTTGTGAGCCAATGGCAGAGCCAATGGCCTGTCGCGAAATGAATTCGCGAATTTTTCCGGTCTCTAATGATTAGTCAGTGCGTAACAGTTGTAAAATAATACCCAACACACTCGGCAATTACAGCACATCTACTGCACTTACATCCAGGAACCAGCCCCGAAATAAACTAACAGTTCTTCCTAATCTCGAATAACTGGACATTCGTAGGAGAGAGACCTAAGATGTACATCAAGTTCTGTCCCTGCCCGAACACGCCACGAACACGCCCGAATATTCACCTTCGGCCAACCTCAGGATTTGTTTTATTTTTGCGCAGTTTAAATTAATTCAAATATTAAAAGTGGTCGGTTAGGTTAGCTACATTAAAACACTTTAAAACACTATGGACGGTGAGTTAGGTTAGTATAGCTACATTAAAATAAACAGAGAAATATAAATATATGTAATTAAACCCGAGGTTGGCCGAAGGTGAATATTCGGGCGTGTTCGGGCAGGGACAGAACTTTAT
>NW_026962062.1:2500-9598 GCF_032445375.1 Bacillus rossius redtenbacheri
ACCCGTACCGAGCACCGATCATGCCGAGCCTACGGAACGCCAATCGGGTACCTTTCGGGGTTTAGCACGGTGTGAAAGTCCAACACTAATCGGAAAATAACTTCACATCCTCTCTCAGTTTTAAAGAGACGCAGACTGGCATCCGCGAACTCTCACAATGAGCGGGAGACACACCGCACCTGCTGGTCAATTTTTGGCGCGGGCGAGACAATCCAGGGATGTCTACAAGCTCTGCCTCAGTAAACCAATGATGGCAGAAGTGTTTCCACACTCAGGAGATTCTTTTGAAAAGAACACTTCTTTGTTTTATAGAGAATTGGACCCTCAGACGGGTGTGGTCCGGGAATGGAATCCCATGGACCGCAATGTGCGTTCAAAATGTCGATGTTCATGTGTCCTGCAGTTCACACGACGACGCGCAGTTTGCAGCGCCCTTCATCGACCCACGAGCCAAGTGATCCACCGTTCAGGGTTGTCAGAATATTTTTTTCTCAGGCCTCGCGGTTTCCCGCAAGGCCTATCACATTGTTATCAAGACATCAATCCAGTAGTGCATTCTTTCACAACTTCATCTTATGGCTGTGACCTGCCCCGTAGAATATAATTCTCAGGGGGCCACGACCCGACATGCACTACGCAGTAACCTGCCGCCCACAGGAAATCTGCGAGTTCTCACTACAGAAAAAAAAAACCATTGGCAAGCACAGTCTTACAAACAAGGGTTGGCAAAGCTAGCATTTGCTCCCTCGTCGCCTAAGACCATGGTCAAGCCCCGTCACGATCTCCCGCAGACGGTTTGGTTCCTTCAGCAAGGATAATCCTTCTACCAGCTCATCACCAGTGGACTGACAACATTTCTCCGACACTCAGGCTTTCCCTTTATTGTCAATTTTTTGTTCCAGCCAGAAGTGCGTTATTTCACTTTTTTATTTTCTCATGGCTGTGACCTGCCCCGTAGAATATAATTCTCAGGGCGCCACGACCAACATCCATACATATTTTTTTTTGTGCCACCGATGATGCGAAGGCACAAGAAAAGATCCACATTGGACCACCAGGCCACACCCTTGTTCCTCGGTCCCTGGCAACCTAGCAGGGTCGCCTCCACTGCCTTAGAAATCCGCCTCGATTCCAATGTAAGGATTTCCAGGCAATGGAGAGTCGGGACCTATCGGGTCATAGGGCGCAAGGCCAGAGGCCACCTTCCGTTCAAATGTGATCCAGCCTCATTTTCTCCATGGCCGTTAATGATCCTTCCGCAGGTTCACCTACGGAAACCTTGTTACGACTTTTACTTCCTCTAAATGATCAAGTTTGGTCATCTTTCCAGCAACATCAGCGGCTCGCGAAGAGCCGTCGCGCACCGGTCTGAAGACCTCACTAAATCATTCAATCGGTAGTAGCGACGGGCGGTGTGTACAAAGGGCAGGGACGTAATCAACGCGAGCTTATGACTCGCGCTTACTGGGAATTCCTCGTTCATGGGGTACAATTGCAAGCCCCAATCCCTAGCACGAAGGAGGTTCAACGGGTTACCCGGCCCTTTCGGGCTAGGAGGACACGCTGATTCCTTCAGTGTAGCGCGCGTGCGGCCCAGAACATCTAAGGGCATCACAGACCTGTTATTGCTCAATCTCGTGCGGCTAGAAGCCGCCTGTCCCTCTAAGAAGATCATTTGTCGCCGGTAGCACGAAGGGATACCGGAAGCGACTAGTTAGCAGGCCAGAGTCTCGTTCGTTATCGGAATTAACCAGACAAATCGCTCCACCAACTAAGAACGGCCATGCACCACCACCCACCGAATCAAGAAAGAGCTCTCAATCTGTCAATCCTTCCGGTGTCCGGGCCTGGTGAGGTTTCCCGTGTTGAGTCAAATTAAGCCGCAGGCTCCACTCCTGGTGGTGCCCTTCCGTCAATTCCTTTAAGTTTCAGCTTTGCAACCATACTTCCCCCGGAACCCAAAAGCTTTGGTTTCCCGGAAGCTGCCCGCCGAGTCATCGGAGGAACTTCGGCGGATCGCTAGCTGGCATCGTTTATGGTTAGAACTAGGGCGGTATCTGATCGCCTTCGAACCTCTAACTTTCGTTCTTGATTAATGAAAACACACATGGCAAATGCTTTCGCTTAGGTTCGTCTTGCGACGATCCAAGAATTTCACCTCTAACGTCGCAATACGAATGCCCCCCGTTTGTCCCTGTTAATCATTACCTCGGGTTCCGAAAACCAACAAAATAGAACCGAGGTCCTATTCCATTATTCCATGCACACAATATTCAGGCGAAACACTGCCTGCTTTGAGCACTCTAATTTGTTCAAAGTAAACGTGCCGGCCCACCTCGACACTCGGTGAAGAGCACCGCGGTAGGATTGCATCGGACCGCCGACGCGCGGGGCCCAAGCATGCACCCCGGGACGAAACACCCGCATCCAACCCGGCCTCCGCGAAGAGGTTACGAGAGGAGGGGCGAACGCCCGAGGGAAGGGGCTTGCCGCGGCCGACCGCATCCACCGGCAGGACGTCCGCACGGGCATGCCAGTTAGACACCGACGAACGGTGAACCGACAGCGTGGGACACAAGTCCAACTACGAGCTTTTTAACCGCAACAACTTTAATATACGCTATTGGAGCTGGAATTACCGCGGCTGCTGGCACCAGACTTGCCCTCCAATGGATACTCGTTAAAGGGTTTAAAGTGTTCTCATTCCGATTACGGGGCCTCGGATGAGACTATGCGATTGCAATTCTTCAAGGTTACGTGATCGCGAGGCTATAGGACTACGAAGCTTCCAGAACGCATGGTTACGAGACTGCATGACTAATTGTCCGCGTGGCTACGAAACTTCATGTCTTTTACTGACTACAATAGCACTATTTAGAGGTAAGAGTTAATTTATCTCATGCAAAGGTACTTGCTGCAAGTAGTTCCGCTTTTCAACATCAGATGACGTCACGTGTTGCTTGCAGGTAACTAATATTTATTTCTTCTAATGCGGTATGCGTGATGCTCACTATCGATCGCATAAGAAGGATGGCTTAGATAGTCTCCAAGTAGAAGGAAGTTCGTCCTTCCTGCTAGTGCTTCTCAGATTTCTCACGGTCCGCCATCTTGGATTGTGATGTCACGGCGGCCATCTTGGATGGGTGTGACCCTGACCTTTGACCGAAACCGCAGGAATGATCGCAAGCACACGGATTAATAATCATAATATTGATAAGAATAATCAGGAGCACAGGGAGAAAAACGACACATGTTTTCTTTGATATAATAAAATTACAGGAATAAAATTAAAAATAAAAAAATAATAAAAAATTGAAAGTAAATTTAAAAAAATACGTAAAATACTGGCTTGTACTAGAACTCTATATTTGCTCAACAATCTTAAGTTTATAAGCTAGCAGAACCTTTTTATGTATTGTTTTTAATCTTTTTAATTTTTTTTTTATTTTTTTCCCTGTAATTTTATTATATCAAAGAAAACATGAGTCGTTTTTCTCCGTGCGCTTCTGATTATTCTTGTCAATATAATGGTGGTTTTCCTCCGTGTGCTACTGATTATTCTTACAAATATTTTGATTATTAATCCGTGTGCTTGCGATCATTCCTGCGGTTTCGGTCAAAGGTCAAGGTCACACCCATCCAATATGGCCGCCGTGACGTCACAATCCAAGATGGCAGACCGTGAGAAATCTGAGAATCACTAGCAGGAAGGACGAACTTCCTTCTCCTTGGAGACTATCCAAGCCATCCTTCTTATGCGATCGATAGTGAGCATCCCGCATCCCGCATTAGAAGAAATAAATATTGGTTACCTGCAAGAAACACGTGACGTCATCTGATGTTGAAAAGCGGAACTACTTGCAGCAAGTACCTTTGCATGAGATAAATTAACTCTCACCACTGAATAGTGCTATTGTAGTCAGTAAGAGACAAGAAGTTTCGTAGCCCCGCGGCCAATTAGTTATGCAGTTTTGTAACCATGCGTTCTGGAAGTTTCGTAGTCCTATAGCCTCGCGATCACGTAACCTTGAAGACTCGCAATCGCATAGTCTCGTAACCTCATGGCTCGTAGTCATGATGCATTGGAGCCTCGAACACTTGTAGCTACGTAAGCAAGCAGCCTTGTATAACATAATGCTGATGGTGCAGAGGTAGCAAAAGAGAAAAATCCGTCGAAGGCAGATGTGGCAATTGGAGCCTAATAGACTAGTAGCTTCGTAGTCAGAACTCATGCAGACTTGTATTCCTGTATCCACACAGTCACGTAAACTCGTTTAAGAGAGGCTTCGTAGCTCTGTAGCCTCGCAGTCTTTTAAACTTGAAGATTCGTAGTCACGTAATCTCGTAACCTCATGGCTCAAATTCCCGTAGTCATGATGTCTTGGGACCTCGTACAATTGTAGCTACGTATCCAAGTAGCCTCGAAGACTTAAAGCTACGTAAGCAAGCAGCCTTGTAATCTTATAGCATAATGCGGTTGGTGCAGTTGGAGCAAAAGAGAAAATTACGAAGAAGACAGATTCGGCAATTGGCGCTTTGTAGACGAGTAGCTTCGTAGTCAAGTACTCATGCAGACTTGTAGTCCTGTATCCTAGCAGTCACGTAAACTTGTGTACTAGAAGCTTCGTAGTTCTGTAGCCTCGCAAGCCATGTATAATTCGTAACCAGTTAGATCATTTTAGACTTGTAGCCATGTGGCCTCATAGTCTCATAGACTCGAAGAATTGTAGCCAAATATTTTTGGAGCCAAAAAACTTTTAGAACCAAAAGGACTGTTGGTGTCAATGACTGATGGAGTCAATGATAATTGTAGCAAATAAGGATTGGTTATAATGAATATTTTAGCCAATGAATATTGGAGCCAATGAATATTGGAGCTAATGAATATTGGAGCCAATGACTATTGGAGCCAATGACTATAGGAACCAAAAGACTGTTGGAGCCAAAAGACTGATGAAGACGTTTGGAGCCTGTTGTAGCATTTGGAGCAATTGGAGCCAAATGATATTGGAGCCCATGAATATTGGATCCAATGAATATTGAAGCCAATGAATATTGTAGACAATGACTATTGGAGCCAATGACTATAGGAACTAAAAGACTGTTAGAGCATTTGGAGCAATTGGAGCCAATTTTATTGATATTGTAACCAAATTATATTGTAACCAAATTATATTGGAGCCGTTGAATAGTGGAGCGAATGAATATTGGAGCCAATGAAGATTAGAGCCAATGATTATTGGAACGAACGAATTAATGGAGCCAATGGATATTGGAGCCAATGAATATCGGATTATTTGGAGCAATTGTAGCCAATTGATATTGGAGCCAATGAATATTGGAGACAATGAATATTGGAGCCAATGAATATTGGATTATTTGGAGCAATTGTAGCCAATTGATATTGGAGCCAATGAATATTGGAGACAATGAATATTGGAGCCAATGAATATTGGAGCCAATGAATATTGGAGCCAATAAATATTTGAGCCAATCACAAATGTGCTGGCTTTTCGTTGGCGGTGCTGCATTTTCGTTGTCGGTGCTATCAAATGTGCTTCCTATTCGTTGTCGGTGCTTCCTTTTTGTTGATTGCGGCGTGGTACAAAATGTAGTGATTGAATTTTTACAAGTTTAAAACCTCTTAGTGTTACTAAAATATTTTTCAAGGTCACTTGGTCCTTTAGTATGTATAAAAAAGTCACGATTGATTAATTGAATGTAATACCTAACAACGAAGTTCATGCGGTCCTGAAATGACTTAACCTAACCTAACCTAATATTGCCTGAGAGGGGAAATTTTTTTTAAATAATTAAATACAATGACCTTACCTAACCTAACCTAACCTAACCTAACCTAACCTAACCTAACATAACCTAACCTAACCTAACCTAACCTAACCTAACCTAACCTAACCTAACCTAACCTAACCCTAACCTAACCTAACCTAACCTAAACCTAACCTACCTAACCTAACCTAACCTAACCTAACCTAACCTAACTAACCTAACCTAACCTAACCTAACCTAACCTAACCTAACCTAACCTAACCTAACCTAACCTAACCTAACCTAACCTAACCTAACCTAACCTAACCTAACCTAACCTAACCTAACCTAACCTAACCTAACCTAACCTAACCTAACCTAACCTAACCTAACCTAATATTGCCTGAGAGGGGAATTTTTTTTAAATAATCAAATACAATGACCTAACCTAACCTAACTTAACCTAACCTTGCCTAAAAGTAAAAAAAAATTTAAAAATTATTAAATACAATGACCTGACCTAACCTAACCTAACCTAACCTAACCTAACCTAACCTAACCTAACCTAATATTGCCTGAGAGGGGAAATTTTTTTAAATAATTAAATACAATGACCTTACCTAACCTAACCTAACCTAACCTAACCTAACCTAACCTAACCTAACCTAACCTAACCTAACCTAACCTAACCTAACCTAACCTAACCTAACCTAACCTAACCTAACCTAACCTAACCTAACCTAACCTAACCTAACCTAACCTAACCTAACCTAACCTAACCTAACCTAACCTAACCTAACCTAACCTAACCTAACCTAACCTAACCTAACCTAACCTAACCTAAACTAACCTAACCTAACCTACCTAACCTAACCTAACCTAACCTAACCTAACTTAACCTAACCTAACCTAACCTAACCTAACCTAAACCTAACCTAACCTAACCTAACCTACCTAACCTAACCTAACCTAACCTAACCTAACCTAACCTAACCTAACCTAACCTAACCTAACCTAACCTAACCTAACCTAACCTAACCTAACCTAACCTAACCTAACCTAACCTAACCTAATATTGCCTGAGAGGGGAATTTTTTTTAAATAATCAAATACAATGACCTAACCTAACCTAACTTAACCTAACCTTGCCTAAAAGTAAAAAAAAATTTAAAAATTATTAAATACAATGACCTGACCTAACCTAACCTAACCTAAACCTAACCTAACCTAACCTAACCTAATATTGCCTGAGAGGGGAAATTTTTTTAAATAATTAAATACAATGACCTTACCTAACCTAACCTAACCTAACCTAACCTACCTAACCTA
>NW_026962063.1:0-9587 GCF_032445375.1 Bacillus rossius redtenbacheri
GGTTAGTTTAGGTTAGGTTGGGTTAGGTAAGGTTGGGTTTGTTTAAGTTAGGTTAGGTTGGGTTAGATTAGTTTGGGTAGGTTAGGTTGGGTTGGGTTAGCTTTGGTTGGGATAGGTTGGTTTGGTTAGGTTGAGTTTGGTTAGGTTGGGTTGAGTTTGCTTGGTTTGGGTAAGGTTAGATTTGGTTGGGTTAGTTTGGGATGGGTTATGTTAGGTTAGGTTAGGTTTGATGGGTTAGGTTAGGTTGGGTTTGGTTAGGTTAGGTTAGGGTAGGTTGGGTTAGTTTAGGTTAGTTTAGATTTTTGTTAAGTTAGGTAAGGTAAATAAGGTAAGGTTAGGTTAAGTGAGGTTAGGTTAGGTTAGATCAAAAAGCATCAAAATAATCCATTTTTAATGAAATAAGTTTACTCGAATAGAAACAACTTTAGTTTATTAAATGCATGAATTATTCGAAATAAACCTTTTTAAAGGGATTCAAATGTTTGGAAATGTTATCCACTTGTACAATTTAATGTGAATTAATCAAAAAAATAGTAAACGATTCCAATGAATACGAAATTAATCCAATTATTACTACATTAGTCGGTAAAACTATTACTTCAAATACACTCGGTATAATATGAAACAAGTAATTTTAACTTAAATGCACTTAATGGAGTAATATGAAGTAGAAAAAGATCAAAAAACATCAAAATAACACATTAATAACGAAATATGTTTTTTCGAATAGAAACCATTGCCAATTATTAGATGCATGATTAATTCTAATTAAACCATTGGAAAGAAATTAAATGCGTGGAAATGTTATCTACTTGTACAATTTAATAAGAATTAACCAGAGTAATCATAAACTATTTTAATGAAAACGAAAAAAAACCAATTACAACAAATTTAATCGGAAAATTATAAAATCAAACCAAATCACTCAAGACAATCAAAAATAAATTTATTTCTATCCAAATGTATTTATTTAGGTAAAATGAAGTAGAAAAGAATGAAAAGCATCAAAATGACCCATTTATAATGAATAGAAACAATATTCAATTATTAAATGCATAATTTATATTAATAATACATTCTAAAACAATCAAACGTTTGGAAAAAATATCCACTTGTACAATTTAATGTGAAGGATAGTTTGGGTTAGGTTAGGTAAGGCTAGGTTAAGTTAGGTTAGGTAGGTTATGTTAGGTTAGCTTATGTTAGGTTAGGTTAATTTAGGTTAGGTTAGGTTGTGTTAGGTTAGATTGGGTTAGGTTAAATTAGATAAGGTTATTTTAGGTTAGTTTAGGTTAGGTTAGGTTAGGTTAGTTAAGGTTAGGTTAGGTTAGGTTTGATGGGTTAGGTTAGGTTGGGGTTTGGTTAGGTTAGGTTAGGTTAGGTTGGGTTTGTTTAAGTTAGGTTAGGTTGGGTTAGATTAGTTTGGGTAGGTTAGGTTGGGTTGGGTTAGCTTTGGTTGGGATAGGTTGGGTTTGGTTAGGTTGAGTTTGGTTAGGTTGGGTTGAGTTTGCTTGGTTTGGGTAAGGTTAGATTTGGTTGGGTTAGTTTGGGATGGGTTATGTTAGGTTAGGTTAGGTTTGATGGGTTAGGTTAGGTTGGGTTTGGTTAGGTTAGGTTAGGTTGGGTTAGTTTAGGTTAGTTTAGATTTTTGTTAAGTTAGGTAAGGTAAATAAGGTAAGGTTAGGTTAAGTGAGGTTAGGTTAGGTTAGATCAAAAAGCATCAAAATAATCCATTTTTAATGAAATAAGTTTACTCGAATAGAAACAACTTTAGTTTATTAAATGCATGAATTATTCGAAATAAACCTTTTTAAAGGGATTCAAATGTTTGGAAATTTTATCCACTTGTACAATTTAATGTGAATTAATCAAAAAAATAGTAAACGATTCCAATGAATACGAAATTAATCCAATTATTACTACATTAGTCGGTAAAACTATTACATCAAATACACTCGGTATAATATGAAACAAGTAATTTTTACTTAAATGCACTTAATGGAGTAATATGAAGTAGAAAAAGATCAAAAAACATCAAAATAACACATTAATAACGAAATATGTTTTTTCGAATAGAAACCATTGCCAATTATTAGATGCATGATTAATTCTAAATAAACCATTGGAAAGAAATTAAATGCGTAGAAATGTTATCTACTTGTACAATTTAATAAGAATTAACCAGAGTAATCATAAACTATTTTAATGAAAACGAAAAAAACCAATTACAACAAATTTAATCGGAAAATTATAAAATCAAACCAAATCACTCAAGACAATCAAAAATAAATTTATTTCTACACAAATGTATTTATTTAGGTAAAATGAAGTAGAAAAGAATGAAAAAGCATCAAAATAACCCTTTTATAATGAATAGAAACAATATTCAATTATTAAATGCATAATTTATATTAATAATACATTCTAAAACAATCAAATGTTTGGAAAAGTTATCCACTTGTACAATTTAATGTGAAGGATAGTTTGGGTTAGGTTAGGTTAGGTAAGTTTAGGTTAGGTTAGGTTAGGTTATGTTATGTTAGCTTATGTTAGGTTAGGTTAATTAAGGTTAGGTGAGGTTGGGTTAGGTTGTGTTAGGTTAGATTGGGTTAGGTTAAGTTAGATAAGGTTATTTTAGGTTAGTTTAGGTTAGGTTAGGTTAGTTTAGGTTAGGTTGGGTTAGGTTAGGTTGGGTTTGTTTAAGTTAGGTTAGGTTGGGTTAGATTAGTTTAGGTAGGTTAGGTTGGGTTGGATTAGGTTTGGTTGGGATAGGTTGGGTTTGGTTAGGTTGAGTTTGGTTAAATTGGGTTGAGTTTGCTTGGTTTGGGTTAGGTTAGATTTGGTTGGGTTAGTTTGGGATGGGTTAGGTTAGGTTAGGTTAGGTTTGATGGGTTAGGTTGGGTTAGGTTAGGTTGGGTTAGGTTAGGTAGCGTTAGGTTAGGTAAGTTTAGATTTTCGTTAAGTAAGGTATCGTTAGGTTAAATAAGGTGTGGTTAGGTTAGGTTAGATCAAAAAGCATCATAATAACCTATTTTAAAGTAATAAGTTTATTTGAATAGAAACAATTTCCAATGATAAAGCCTGAATTATTTTAAATAAACATAACAAAGGACTCAAATGTGTGTAAAACTAATCCATTTTTACGTATTAATGTGATTTAACAAAAAGAATATAAACAATTCAAATGAATACTAAATAAATACAATTTTAACGAATTGATAAAGAAAATAATTACATGAAACCAAATCGCTTGAACAAATATAAATAAATTGATATCCACCCAAATGAATTATTTAAGTAAAATGAAGGAGATAATGTTAAAACTCACTAAATGAATTTATAACGTAATAAGTTTACTCCAATAGAAGTAATTTCCAACTATTTAATGCATGATTTATATTAATTATACATTGTAAAACACTCAAATGTGTGGAAAAGTATTCCACTTGTACAATTTAATGTGAAGGTTAGGTTAGGATAGGTTAGGTTAGGGTTAGTAAGGTTAGGTTAGGTTAGGTTATGTTAGGAAAGCTTATGTTAGGTTAGATTAAGTAAGGTTAGGTTAGGTTAGTTTAGGTAAGGATGGGTTAGGTTAGGTTGGATTAGGTTGGGTTGGATTGGGTTAGGTTCTGTTAGGTTAGGCTGGGTTAAGTTAGGTTGAGTTAGGTTAGGTTGGGTTTGGTTAAGTTAGGTTAGGTTGGGTTTGGTTACGTTAGGTTAAATTAGGTTAGGTTTGGTTAAGATAGTTTAGGTTATGTTAAATTAGGTTATATTAGGTTAGGTTAAATAAAAAAATAATACAATAACCCATTTTTAATGAAATAAGTTTACTCGAATAGAAACAACTTTAGTTTATTAAATGCATGAATTATTCGAAATAAACCTTTTTAAAGGGATTCAAATGTTTGGAAATGTTATCCACTTGTACAATTTAATGTGAATTAATCAAAAAAATAGTAAACGATTCCAATGAATACGAAATTAATCCAATTATTACTACATTAATCGGTAAAACTATTACATCAAATACACTCGGTATAATATGAAACAAGTAATTTTAACTTAAATGCACTTAATGGAGTAATATGAAGTAGAAAAAGATCAAAAAACATCAAAATAACACATTAATAACGAAATATGTTTTTTCGAATAGAAACCATTGCCAATTATTAGATGCATGATTAATTCTAAATAAACCATTGGAAAGAAATTAAATGCGTGGAAATGTTATCTACTTGTACAATTTAATAATAATTAACCAGAGTAATCATAAACTATTTTAATGAAAACGAAAAAAAACCAATTACAACAAATTTAATCGGAAAATTATAAAATCAAACCAAATCACTCAAGACAATCAAAAATAAATTTATTTCTATCCAAATGTATTTATTTAGGTAAAATGAAGTAGAAAAGAATGAAAAAGCATCAAAATAACCCATTTATAATGAATAGAAACAATATTCAATTATTAAATGCATAATTTATATTAATAATACATTCTAAAACAATCAAACGTTTGGAAAAGTTATCAAGTTGTACAATTTAATGTGAAGGATAGTTTGGGTTAGGTTAGGTAAGGCTAGGTTAAGTTAGGTTAGGTAGGTTATGTTAGGTTAGCTTATGTTAGGTTAGGTTAATTTAGGTTAGGTTAGGTTGTGTTAGTTAGATTGGGTTAGGTTAAATTAGATAAGGTTATTTTAGGTTAGTTTAGGTTAGGTTAGGTTAGGTTAGTTAAGGTTAGGGTTAGGTTTGATGGGTTAGGTTAGGTTGGGTTTGGTTAGGTTAGGTTAGGTTAGGTTGGGTTAGATTAGTTTGGGTAGGTTAGGTTGGGTTGGGTTAGCTTTGGTTGGGATAGGTTGGGTTTGGTTAGGTTGAGTTTGGTTAGGTTGGGTTGAGTTTGCTTGGTTTGGGTAAATTAGATTTGGTTGGGTTAGTTTGGGATGGGTTATGTTAGGTTAGGTTAGGTTTGATGGGTTAGGTTAGGTTGGGTTTGGTTAGGTTAGGTTAGGTTAGGTTGGGTTAGTTTAGGTTAGTTTAGATTTTTGTTAAGTTAGGTAAGGTAAATAAGGTAAGGTTAGGTTAAGTGAGGTAAGGTTAGGTTAGATCAAAAAGCATCAAAATAATCCATTTTTAATGAAATAAGTTTACTCGAATAGAAACAACTTTAGTTTATTAAATGCATGAATTATTCGAAATAAACCTTTTTAAAGGGATTTAAATGTTTGGAAATGTTATCCACTTGTACAATTTAATGTGAATTAATAAAAAAAATAGTAAATGATTCCAATGAATACGAAATTAAACCAATTATTACTACATTAGTCGATAAAACTATTACATCAAATACACTCGGTATAATATGAAACAAGTAATTTTTACTTAAATGCACTTAATGAAGTAATATGAAGTAGAAAATGATCAAAAAACATAAAAATAACACATTAATAACGAAATATGTTTATTCGAATAGAAACCATTGCCAATTATTAAATGCATGATTGATTCTAAATAAACCATTGGAAAGAAATTAAATGCGTGGAAATGTTATCTACTTGTACAATTTAATAAGAATTATCCAAAGTAATAATAAACTATTTTATGAAAACAAAAAAAAAAAATTACAACAAATTTAATCGGAAAATTATAAAATCAAACCAAATCACTCAAGACAATCAAAAATAAATTTATTTCTACCAAAATGTACTTATTTAGGTAAAATGAAGTAGAAAAGAATGAAAAAGCATCAAAATAACCCATTTATAATGAATAGAAACAATATTCAATTATTAAATGCATAATTTATATTAATAATACATTCTAAAACAATCAAACGTTTGGAAAAGTTATCCACTTGTACAATTTAATGTGATGGATAGGTTGGGTTAGGTTAGGTTAGGTAAGGATAGGTTAAGTTAGGTTAGGTAGGTTATGTTAGGTTAGCTTATGTTAGGTTAGGTTAATTTAGCTTAGGTTAGGTTGTGTTAGGTTAGATTGGGTAAGGTTAAGTTAGATAAGGTTATTTTAGGTTAGTTTAGGTTAGGTTAGGTTAAGTTAGTTAAGGTTAGGTTAGTTTAGGTTAGGTTGGGTTAGGTTAAGTTAGTTTAGGTTATGTTAAAATAGGTTATATTAGGTTAGGTTAAGTAAAAAAATAATACAATAACCCATTTTAATGAAATAAGTTTACTCGAATAGAAACAACTTTAGTTTATTAAATGCATGAATTATTCGAAATAAACCTTTTTAAAGGATTTCAAATGTTTGGAAATGTTATCCACTTGTACAATTTAATGTGAATTAATCAAAAAAATAGTAAACGATTCCAATGAATACGAAATTAATCCAATTATTACTACATTAGTCGGTAAAACTATTACATCAAATACACTCGGTATAATATGAAACAAGTAATTTTTACTTAAATGCACTTAATGGAGTAATATGAAGTAGAAAAAGATCACAAAACATCAAAATAACACATTAATAACAAAATATGTTTATTCGAATAGAAACCATTGCCAATTATTAGATGCATGATTGATTCTAAATAAACCATTGAAAAGGAATTAAATGCGTGGAAATGTTATCTACTTGTACAATTTAATAAGAAATAACCAAAGTAATCATAAACTATTTTAATGAAAACGAAAAAAAACCAATTACAACAAATTTAATCGGAAAATTATAAAATCAAACCAAATCACTCAAGACAATCAAAAATAAATTTTTTTTTACCCAAATGTACTTATTTAGGTAAAATGAAGTAGAAAAGAATGAAAAAGCATCAAAATAACCCATTTATAATGAATAGAAACAATATTCAATTATTAAATGCATAATTTATATTAATACTACATTCTAAAACAATCAAACGTTTGGAAAAGTTATCCACTTGTACAATTTAATGTGAAGGATAGGTTGGGATAGGTTAGGTTAGGTAAGGATAGGTTAAGTTAGGTTAGGTAGGTTATGTTAGGTTATCTTATGTTAGGTTAGGTTAATTTAGGTTAGGTTAGGTTGTGTTAGGTTAGATTAGGTAAGGTTAAGTTAGATAAGGTTATTTTAGGTTAGTTTAGGTTAGGTTAGGTTAGGTTAGTTAAGGTTAGGTTAGTTTAGGTTAGGTTGGGTTAGGTAAGGTTGGGTTTGTTAAGTTAGGTTAGGTTGGGTTAGATTAGTTTGGGTAGGTTAGGTTGGGTTGGGTTAGGTTTGGTTGGGATAGGTTGGGTTTGGTTAGGTTGAGTTTGGTTAGGTTGGGTTGAGTTTGCTTGGTTTGGGTTAGGTTAGATTTGGTTGGGTTAGTTTGGGATGGGTTTTGTTAGGTTAGGTTAGGTTTGATGGGTTAGGTTGGGTTTGGTTATGTTAGGTTAGGTTAGGTTGGGTTAGTTTAGGTTAGTTTAGATTTTTGTTAAGTTAGGTTAGGTTAACTAAGGTACGGTTAGGTTAAATGAGGTTAGGTTAGGTTAGATCAAAAAGCATCAAAATAATCCATTTTTAATGAAATAAGTTTACTCGAATAGAAACAACTTTAGTTTATTAAATGCATGAATTATTCGAAATAAACCTTTTTAAAGGGATTCAAATGTTTGGAAATGTTATCCACTTGTACAATTTAATGTGAATTAATAAAAAAAAAGTAAACGAACCCAATGAATCCGAAATTATCCAATTATTACTAAATTAGTCGGTAAAACTATTACATCAAACAAATACACTCGGTACAATATGAAACAAGTAATTTTTACTTAAATGCACTTAAAGAAGTACTATAAAGTTGAAAAAGCTCATAAAACATCAAAAAAAACATTTATAACGAAATATGTTTATTCGAATAGAAACCATTGTCAATTATTAGATGAATGATTGATTCTAAATTAACCATTGGAAAGGAATTAAATGCATGGAAATGTTATCTACTTGTACAATTTAATAAGAATTAACCAAAGTAATCATAAACTATTTAAATGAATACGAAAAAAACCAATTACAACAAATTAATTCGGAAAATTATAAAATCAAACCAGAATCACTCAAGACAATAAAAAATAAATTTATTTCTACCCAAATGTACTTATTTAGGTAAAATGAAGTAGAAAAGAATGAAAAAGCATTAAAATAACCCATTTATAATGAATAGAAACAATATTCATTTTAAAATGCATAATTTATATTTATAATACATTCTAAAACACTCAAACATTTGTAAAAGTTATCCACTTGTACAATTTAATATAAATGATAGGTTGGGTTAGGTTAGGTTAGGTAAGGTTAGGTTAGGTTAGGTTAGGTTATGTTAGCTTATGTTAGGTTAGGTTAATTTAGGTTAGGTTAGGTTGGGTTAGGTTGTGTTAGGTTAGATTGGGTTAGGTTAAGTTAGATAAGGTTATTTTAGGTTAGTTTAGGTTAGGTTAGGTTAGTTTAGGTTAGGTTGGGTTAGGTTAGGTTGGGTTTGTTTAAGTTAGGTTAGGTTGGGTTAGATTAGTTTAGGTAGGTTAGGTTGGGTTGGATTAGGTTTGGTTGGGATAGGTTGGGTTTGGTTAGGTTGAGTTTGGTTAAATTAGGTTGAGTTTGCTTGGTTTGGGTTAGGTTAGATTTGGTTGGGTTAGTTTGGGATGGGTTAGGTTAGGTTAGGTTTGATGGGTTAGGTTGGGTTAGGTTAGGTTGGGTTAGGTTTGGTTGCGTTAGGTTAGGTAAGTTTAGATTTTCGTTAAGTAAGGTATCGTTAGGTTAAATAAGGTGAGGTTAGGTTAGGTTAGATCAAAAAGCATCATAATAACCTATTTTAAATGAATAAGTTTATTTGAATAGAAACAATTTCCAATGTTAAAGCCTAAATTATTTTAAATAAACATAAGAAAGGACAAAAATGTGTGTAAAATTAATCCTCTTTTACTTATTAATGTGATTTAACAAAAAGAATATAAACGATTCAAATGAATACTAAATAAATACAATTTTAACGAATTGATAAGGAAAATAATTACATGAAACCAAATCGCTTGAACAAATATAAATAAATTGATATCTACCCAAATGAATTATTTAAGTAAAATAAAGGAGAAAATGTTAAAACTCACCAAATGAATTTATAACGAAATAAGTTTACTCCAATAGAAGTAATTTCCAACTATTAAAAGCATGATTTATATTAATTATACATTGTAAAAAACTCAAATGTGTGGAAAAGTATTCCACTTGTACAATTTAATGTGAAGGTTAGGTTAGGATAGGTTAGGTTAGGTTTGGTAAGTTTAGGTTGGGTTAGGTTATGTTAGGAAATCTTATGTTAGGTTAGATTAAGTAAGGTTAGGTTAGGCTAGTTTAGGTAAGGATGGGTTAGGTTAGGTTGGGTTAGGTTGGGTTGGGTTGGGTTAGGTTCTGTTAGGTTAGGCTGGGTTAAGTTAGGTTAAGTTAGGTTAGGTTGGGTTTGGTTAAGTTAGGTTAGGTTGGGTTTGGTTACGTTAGGTTAAATTAGGTTAGGTTTGGTTAAGTTAGTTTAGGTTATGTTAAAATAGGTTATATTAGGTAAGGTTAAGTAAAAAAAATAATACAATAACTCATTTTAATGAAATAAGTTTACTCGAATAGAA
>NW_026962064.1:0-9560 GCF_032445375.1 Bacillus rossius redtenbacheri
AACGGCCTAATTAACTGCCTAATTATCTGCCTAATTGCCTTCCTAATTAACTGCCTAATTAACTGCCCAATTGCCTGCCTTATTACCTGCCAAATTGACTGCCTTCGTAATAAACTGCCTTATTGCATGCCTATTTGCCTGCTTAATTGCCTTCCCAATTGCCTGCCTAATTGCCTGTCTAATTAACTGCCTTATTGCCTGCCCAATGGCCTGCCTAATTAACTGCACAATTGCCTGCCTAATTAACTGCCTAATTAAATGCCTAATTGCCTGCCTAATTGACCTTTTAATTAACTGCCTAATTGTCTGCCTAATTATCTGCCTAATTGCCTGCCTAATTATCTGGTTAATTGCCTGCCTAATCAACTGCCTAATTATCTGCTTAATTGCCTGCCTAATTAACTGCCTGATCAACTGCCAAATTGCCTGCCTAATTAACTGCCTAATTAACTGCCCAATTGCCTGTCTAATTAACCGCCTAATTAACTGCCTAATTGCCTGCCTAATTAACTGCCTAATTAACTGCCTAATTGCATGCCTTATTAACCGCCTAATAAACTGCCTAATTGCCTGCTTAATTATCTGCCTAATTGCCTGCCTAATCATCTGCTTAATTGCCTGCCTAATTAACTGCCTAATTATATGCTTAATTGCCTGCCTAATTAACTGCCTAATTAACTGCCCAATTGCCTGCCTAATTACCTGCCTAATTAACTGCCCAATTGCCTGCCTAATTGACCGCCTAATTAACTGCCTAATTGCCTGCTTAATTATCTTTCTAATTGCCTGCCGAATTAACTGCCTAATTGACTGCCTAATTGCCAGCCTAATTGCCTGCCTAATTATCTGCCTAATTGCCTGCCTAATTAACTGCCTTATTAACTGCCTAATTGCCTGCCTAATTAACTGCCTAAGTGCCTGCCTAATTGCCTGCCTGATTAACTGCCTGATTGCCTTCTCATATATCTGCCTAATTGCCTGCCTAATTAACTGCCTATTTGCCTGCCTAAATGCCTGCCTAATTGCCTGCCTAATTATCTGCTTAATTGCCTGCCTAATAAACTGCCTAAGTGCCTGCCTAATTGCCAGCCTAATTATCTGCCTAATTAACTTTCTTATTAAATGCCTATTTGCCTGTCTAATTAACTGCCTAATTAACTGCCCAATTGCCTGCCTAATAAACTGTCTAATTAACTGCCTAATTGCCTGCCTTATTGACCGCCTAATTAACTGCCTAATTGCCTGCTTAATTATCTGCCTAATAAACTGCCAAATGCCTGCCGAATTGACCGCCAAATTAACTGCCTAATTGCCTGCTTAATTATCTGCCTAATTGACTGCCAAATGATCTGCTTAATTGCCTGCCTAATTAACTGCCTAACTATCTGCTTTATTGCCTGCCTAATTAACTGCCTAATTAACTGCCCAATTGCCTGCCTAATTAACTGCTTAATTAACTGACCAATTGCCTGCCTAATTGACCGCCTAAATAACTGCCTTATAGCCTGCCTAATTACCTGCCAAATTACCTGCCTGCCTAATCTGCTTAATTGCCTGCATATTTGCCTGCTTGCCTAATTGCCTGCTTGCCTAATTGCTTGCCTAATAACTGCATAATTGCCTGCTAAATAACCTACCTAATTGCCTGCCTAATTGCTTGACTAATAAACTGCCTTATTGCCTGCTTAATTGCCTGCCTAATTGCCAGCCTAATTTACTTCCTAATTGCCTGCCTAATTGCCTGCCTAATTAACTGCCTAATTGCCTGCCTTATTATGTGCCTAATTGCCTGCCTAATTAACTGCCTAAGTGCCTGCCTAATTGCCTGCCTAATTAACTGCCTGATTGCCTGCTTAATTATCTGCTTAATTGCCTGCCTAATTAACGGCCTAATTAAATACCTAATTGCCTGTCTAATTAACTGCCTAATTAACTGCCCAATTGCCTGCCTAATTAACTGCCTAATTAACTGCCTTATTAACTGCCTAATTGCCTGCCTGATTGACCGCCTAATTAACTGCCTAATTGCCTGCTTAATTATCTGCCTAATTGCCTGCCCAATGATCTGCTTAATTGCATGCCTAATTAACTGCCTAATCATCTGCCCAATTGCCTGCCTAATTAACTGCCCAATTGCCTGCCTAATTAACTGCCTAATTAACTGCCAAATGCCTGCCTAATTGACCGCCTAATTAACTGCCTAATTGCCTGCTTAATTTTCTGCCTAATTGACTGCCTAATTATCTGCTTAATTGCCTGCCTTATTAACTGCCTAATTGCCTGCCTAATTAACCGCCTAATTGCCTGCCTAATTAACTGCCTAATTGCCTGTTTTATTATGTGCCTAATTGCCTGCCTAATTAACTGCCTAAGTGCCTTCCTAATTGCCTGCCTAATTAACTGCCTGATTGCCTCCTTAATTATCTGCCTAATTGCCTGCAAATTAACTACCTAATTGCCTGCCTAATTGCCTGCCTAATTAACTACCTAATTAACTGCACACTTGCCTGCCTAATTAACGGCCTAATTAAATGCCTAATTGCCTGCCTAATTAACTGCCTAATTGCCTGCTTAATTATCTGCCTAATTGCCTGCCTAATTATCTGCTTTATTGCCTGCCTAATTAACTGCCTTATTATCTGCCTAATTGCCTTCCTAATTAACTGCCTAATTAACTGCCCAATTGCCTGCCTTATTACCTGCCAAATTGACTGCCTTCGTAATAAACTGCCTTATTGCCTGCCTATTTGCCTGCTTAATTGCCTTCCCAATTGCCTGCCTAATTGCCTGTCTAATTAACTGCCTTATTGCCTGCCCAATGGCCTGCCTAATTAACTGCACAATTGCCTGCCTAATTAACTGCCTAATTAAATGCCTAATTGCCTGCCTAATTGACCTTTTAATTAACTGCCTAATTGTCTGCCTAATTATCTGCCTAATTGCCTGCCTAATTATCTGGTTAATTGCCTGCCTAATTAACTGCCTAATTATCTGCTTAATTGCCTGCCTAATTAACTGCCTAATTAACTGCCAAATTGCCTGCCTAATTAACTGCCTAATTAACTGCCCAATTGCCTGACTAATTAACCGCCTAATTAACTGCCTAATTGCCTGCCTAATTAACTGCCTAATTAACTGCCTAATTGCCTGCCTAATTAACCGCCTAATTGCCTGCTTAATTATCTGCCTAATTGCCTGCCTAATCATCTGCTTAATTGCCTGCCTAATTAACTGCCTAATTATATGCTTAATTACCTGCCTAATTAACTGCCTAATTAACTGCCCAATTGCCTGCCTAATTACCTGCCTAATTAACTGCCCAATTGCCTGCCTAATTGACCGCCTAATTAACTGCCTAATTGCCTGCTTAATTATCTTTCTAATTGCCTGCCGAATTAACTGCCTAATTGACTGCATAATTGCCAGCCTAATTGCCTGCCTAATTATCTGCCTAATTGCCTGCCTAATTAACTGCCTTATTAACTGCCTAATTGCCTGCCTAATTAACTGCCTAAGTGCCTGCCTAATTGCCTGCCTGATTAACTGCCTGATTGCCTTCTCATATATCTGCCTAATTGCCTGCCTAATTAACAGCCTATTTGCCTGCCTAAATGCCTGCCTAATTGCCTGCCTAATTATCTGCTTAATTGCCTGCCTAATAAACTGCCTAAGTGCCTGCCTAATTGCCTGCTTAATTATCTGCCTAATTAACTTCCTTATTAAATGCCTATTTGCCTGTCTAATTAACTGCCTAATTAACTGCTCAATTGCCTGCCTAATTAACTGCCTAATTAACTGCCCAATTGCCTGCCTTATTGACCGCCTAATTAACTGCCTAATTGCCTGCTTAATTATCTGCCTAATTGCCTGCCTAATCATCTGCTTAATTGCCTGCCTAATTAACTGCCTAATTAACTGCCTAATTAACTGCCTAATTGCCTGTTAATTAACCGCCTAATTAACTGCCTAATTGACTGCCAAATTGACCGCCTAATTAACTGCCTAATTGCCTGTCTAATTAACTGCCTAATTAACTGCCCAATTGCCTGCCTAATTAACTGCCTAATTAACTGCCTAATTGCCTGCCTAATTGACCGCCTAATTAATTGCCTAATTGCTTGTCTAATTATCTGCCTTATTGGCTGCCCAATTACCTGCTTAATTATCTGCTTAATTGCCTGCCTAATTAACTGCTTAATAATCTGCCTAATTGCCTGCCTAATTGCCTGCTTAATTATGTGTCTAATTGATTGCCTTATTGACCGCCTAATTAACTGCCTAATTGCCTGCTATATTATATGCCTAATAGCCTGCCTAATTTCCTGCCTAATTACCTGCCAAATTGCCTGCCTGCCTAATAAACTGCTTAATTAACTACCTGAATGCCTGCCTAATTGACCGCCTAATTAACTGCTTAATAGCCTGCCTAATTGCCTGCCTAATTACCAGCCAAATTGCCTGCCTGCCTAATTAACAGCTTAATTGCTTGCTCGCCTTATTGCTTGCCTAATTAACTGCATAATAGCCTGCTTAATTACCTGCCTAATTGCCTGCCTAATTGCCTGCCTAATTGCTTGACTAATAAACAGCCTTATTGCCTGCCTAATTGCCTGCTTAATTGCCTGCCTATTTGCCTGCCTAATTAACTTCCTAATTGCCTGCCTAATTGCCTGCCTAATTAACTGCCTAATTGCATGCCTTATTATCTGCTAATTGCCTGCCTAATTAACTGCCTAAGTGCCTGCCTAATTGCCTGCCTAATAAACTGCCTGATTGCCAGCTTAATTATTTGCCTAATTGCCTGCCTAATCATCTGCTTAATTGCCTGCCTAATTAACAGCCTAATTAACTGCCTAATTAACTGCCTAATTGCCTGTTAATTAACCGCCTAATTAACTGCCTAATTGACTGCCAAATTGACCGCCTAATTAACTGCCTAATTGCCTGTCTAATTAACTGCCTAATTAACTGCCCAATTGCCTGCCTAACTAACTGCCTAATTAACTGCCTAATTGCCTGCCTAATTGAACGCCTAATTAACTGCCTAATTGCCTGTCTAATTATCTGCCTTATTGCCTGCCCAATTACCTGCTTAATTATCTGCTTAATTGCCTGCCTAATTAACTGATTAATAATCTGCCTAATTGCCTGCCTAATTGCCTGCTTAATTATGTGTCTAATTGATTGCCTTATTGACCGCCTAAAAACTGCCTAATTGCCTGCCTAATAGCCTGCCTAATTTCCTGCCTAATTACCTGCCAAATTGCCTGCCTGCCTAATAAACTGCCTAATTAACTACCTGAATGCCTGCCTAATTCACCGCCTAATTTACTGCCTAATAGCCTGCCTAATTGCCTGCCTAATTACCTGCCAAATTGCCTGCCTAATTAACAGCTTAATTGCTTGCTCGCCTTATTGCTTGCCTAATTAACTGCATAATAGCCTGCTTAATTACCTGCCTAATTGCCTCCCTAATTGCCTGCCTAATTGCTTGACTAATAAACAGCCTTATTGCCTGCCTAATTGCCTGCTTAATTGCCTGCCTATTTGCCTGCCTAATTAACTTTCTAATTGCCTGCCTAATTGCCTGCCTAATTAACTGCCTAATCGCATGCCTTATTATCTGCTAATTGCTTGCCTAATTAACTGCCTAAGTGCCTGCCTAATTGCCTGCCTAATAAACTGCCTGATTGCCAGCTTAATTATCTGCCTAATTGAATGCCTAATTAACTGCCTAATTAAATGCCTAATTGCCTGCCTAATTAACTGCCTAATTGCCTGCCTAATTGACCGCCTTATTTACTGCTTAATTACCTGCTTTATTATCTGCCTAATTAACTGCCTAATTATCTGCTTAATTGCCTGCCTAATAACTGCCTAATTATCTTCTTAATAGCCTGCCTATTTAACTGCCTAATTAACTGCCCAATTGCCTGCCTAATTAAATGCCTAATAAACTGCCCAATTGCCTGCCTAACTGACCGCCTAATTAACTGCCTAATTGCCTGCCTAATTGCCTGCCTAAATATCTGCCTAATAGCCTGCCTAATAGCCTGCTTTATTACCTGCCAAATTGCCTGCCTTCCTAATAAACTGTTTAATTGCCTGCCTAATTGCCTGCCTGCCTAATTGCCTGCCTGCCTAATTGCCTGCCTGCCTAATTGCATGCCTAATTAACTACCTAATTGCCTGCCTAAATGCCTGTCTAATAAACTGTTTTATTGCCTGCACTATTGCCTTCAAAATTGCCTGCTCAATTGCCTGTCTAATTAACTGCCTTATTGCCTGCTTAATTGCCTGCCTAATTAACTGCACAATTGCCTGCCTAATTTACTGCTTAATTAAATGCCTAATTACCTGTCTAATTAACTGTCTAATTAACTGCCCAATTGCCCGCATAATTAACTGCCTAATTAACTGCCTAATTGCCTGCCTAATTGACCGCCTAATTAACTGCCTAATTGCCTGCTTAATTATCTGCCTAATTGCCTGCCTAATTATCTGCTTAATTGCCTGCCTAATTAAATGCCTAATTATCTGCTTAATTGCCTGCCTAATTAACTGCCCAATTGCCTGCATAATTAACTGCCTAATTAACTGCCAAATGCCTGCCTAATTGACAGCCTAATTAACTGCCTAATTGCCTGCTTAATTGCCTGCCTAATTGCCAGCCTAATTTACTTCCTAATTGCTTGCCTAATTGCCTGCCTAATTAACTGCCTAATTGCCTGTTTTATTATGTGCCTAATTGCCTGCCTAATTAACTGCCTAATTATCTGCCTAAGTGCCTGCCTAATTGCCTGCTTAATTATCTGCCTAATTAACTTCTTAACTGCCCAATTGCCTGCCTAAATAACTGCCTAATTAACTGCCTAATTGCCTGCCTAATTGACCGCCTAATTAACTGCCTAATTGCCTGTCTAATTATCTGCCTTATTGCCTGCACAATTACATGCTTAATAATCTGCTTATTTGCCTGCCTAATTAACTGCTTAATAATCTGCCTAATTGCCTGCCTAATTGCCTGCTTAATTATGTGTCTAATTGATTGCCTTATTGACCGCCTAATTAACTGCCTAATTGCCTGCCTAATTATATGCCTAATAGCCTGCCTAATTACCTGCCAAATTGCCTGCCTGCCTAATAAACTGCTTAATTAACTACCTGAATGCCTATTTAACTGCCTAATAGCCTGCCAAATTGCCTGCCTAATTATCTGTTAAATTGCCTGCCTGCCTAATTAACAGCTTAATTGCTTGCTCGCCTTATTGCTTGCCTAATTAACTGCATAATAGCATGCTTAATTACCTGCCTAATTGCCTGCCTAATTGCCTGCCTAATTGCTTGACTAATAAACAGCCTTATTGCCTGCCTAATTGCCTGCTTAATTGCCTGCTTTATTATCTGCCTAATTGCCTGCCTAATTGCCTGCCTAATTAACTACCTAATTAACTGCACAATTGCCTGCTTAATTAACTGACTAATTAAATGCCTAATTGCCTGCCTAATTAACTGCCTAATTGCCTAACTAATTGACCGCCTTATTTACTGCTTAATTGCCTGCTTTATTATCTCCTAATTGCCTGCCTAATTATCTGCTTAATTGCCCTGCCTAATAACTGCCTAATTATCTTCTTAATAGCCTGCCTATTTAACTGCCTAATTAACTGCCCAATTGCCTGCCTAATTAACTGCCTAATAAACTGCCCCAATTGCCTGCCTAACTGACTGCCTAATTAACTGCCTAATTGCCTGCCTAAATATCTGCTTAATAGCATGCCTAATAGCCTGCTTTAATACCTGCCAAATTGCCTGCCTTCGTAATAAACTGTTTAATTGCCTGCCTAATTGCCTGCCTGCCTAATTGCCTGCCTGCCTAATTGCATGCCTAATTAACTACCTAATTGCCTGCCTAAATGCCTGTCTAATTAACTGTTTTATTGCCTGCACTATTGCCTGCTTAATTGCCTTCCCAATTGCCTGCCTAATTGCCTGTCTAATTAACTGCCTTATTGCCTGCCCAATTGCCTGCCTAATTAACTGCACGATTGCCTGCCTAATTTACTGCTTAATTAAATGCCTAATTACCTGTCTTATTAACTGCCTAATTAACTGCCCAATTGCCCGCCTAATTAACTGCCTAATTAACTGCCTAATTGCCTGCCTAATTGACCGCCTAATTAACTGCCTAATTGCCTGCTTAATTATCTGCCTAATTGCCTGCCTTATTATCTGCTTAATTGCCTGCCTAATTAAATGCCTAATTATCTGCTTAATTGCCTGCCTAATTAACTGCCCAATTGCCTGCATAATTAACTGCCAAATGCCTGCCTAATTGACAGCCTAATTAACTGCCTAATTGCCTGCTTTATTATCTGCCTTATTGACTGCCAAATTATCTGCTTAATTGCCTGTCTAATTAACTGCATAACTATCTGCTTAATTGCCTGCCTAATTAACTGCTAATTAACTGCCCAATTGCCTGCCTAATTAACTGCTTAATTAACTGACCAATTGCCTGCCTAATTGACCGCCTAATTAACTGCCTAATAGCCTGCCTAATTACCTGCCAAATCGCCTGCCTGCCTAATTAACTGCTTAATTGCCTGCATATTTGCCTGCTTGCCTAATTGCCTGCTTGCCTAATTGCTTGCCTAATAACTGCATAATTGCCTGCTAACTTACCTGCCTAATTGCCTGCCTAATTGCTTGACTAATAAACTGCCTTATTGCCTGCCTTATTGCCTGCTTAATTGCCTGCCTAATTGCCAGCCTAATTTACTTCCTAATTGCCTGCCTAATTGCCTGCCTAATTAACTGCCTAATTGCCTGCCTTATTATGTGCCTAATTGCCTGCCTAATTACATGCCTAATTATCTGTTTAATTGCCTGCCTTATTAACTGCTTAATTATATGCCTAATTGCCTGCCTAATTGCCTGCTTAAATTACTACCTAATAAACTGCACAATTGCCTGCCTAATTAAATGCCTAATTAAATGCCTAATTGCCTGTCTAATTAACCGCCTAATTAACCGTCTAATTGCCTGCCTAATAAACTGCCTAATTAACTGACTAATTGCCTGCCTAATTGACCGCCTAATTAACTGCCTAATTGCCTGCTTAATGATCTGCCTAATTGCCTGCCTAATTATCTGCTTAATTGCCTGCCTAATTAAATGCCTAATGATCTGCTCGATTGCCTGCCTAATTAACTGCCCTATTGCCTGCCTAATTAACTGCTTTATTAAATGCCTAATTACCTGTCTAATTAATTGCCTAATTAACTGCCCAATTGCCTGCCTAATTATCTGCTTAACTGCCTGCCTAATTAAATGCCTAATTATCTGCTCAATTGCCTGCCTAATTAACTGCCCAATTGCCTGCATAAATATCTGCTTAATTAAATGCCTAATTACCTGTCTAATTAACTGCATAATTAACTGCCTAATTAACTGCCCAATTGCCTGCCTAATTAACTGCCTAATTAACTGCCCAATTGCCTGCCTAATTAACTGCTTAATTGCCTGCCTAATTAAATGCCTAATTATCTGCTCAATTG
>NW_026962065.1:0-9497 GCF_032445375.1 Bacillus rossius redtenbacheri
GATGACGATGCCGATCAGCCCCAATCACCTCAGCCCAGCACGAGCAAGGCGCCTCACAATGTGACGAGACCTCTGCAGCTACGCCAAAATGCCCCCAAGACACCGACCCCGCCCCAGGCGCAGACCAGCGCCACAACAACACCGAAACTCACAATGCCCCCGGTGACCGTCAAAACTGGCCTGGACAAGGCATTCCTGCAACTGAAGCCTCAACTAGACAAACTAATACAGCACTACACCATCACTGCCACCAGATACAATATCAAAATCAGAACCGCAACGTGTGCAGACCACGAAAACCTACTGAAATTCCTGAAGGACAGAGGTTTCGAATGCTTCACACACCCGAGGCCCGACCAACGTAACAGCCGTTTCGTCATCCGTGGCCTCAGTGTAGACAGTGACCTCACCGAACTGGTCCAGCAAATCGAAGCCAAGGGCTTGAACGTGGCTGCTATAACCAGAATGGACAGAAGAATGCCAGGAGGGGAAACAGTACCTGTCCCGCTGTTCCTCGTGTCTCTGAACGGCACGACTCAGCTGTCCTCCGTGCTGGGCGCGCAATGCCTGGACCATGTGCGTGTGCAGTTCGAGGCATACCGGGGCCAGCAAGAACTACAACGATGTGTAAAATGCCAACGCTGGGGGCACTCCTCGTACTGCTGCGACATGCGCCCCAGGTGTGTGCGCTGCCCAGAGGATCACCCAACCACCGAATGCACCAGGACCAGAGACGACCCGCCAACCTGCGTCAACTGTGTGGAACACCGCCTGCCAGAAACGTCACACCACGCAGCTGCAAAGGACTGCCCAGTCAGGATGGCCTTGCTCAGGACCAAGGTAACACACAACACTCAACCACGCACTGGCGAACACGCAAACGTCACCACAACCTTCCCACCACTACAACCACCCCGTAACACGTTCGCAAGCGCTCTGAAGTCATTCAAGGCGCAAGCAAACACACCAGCTCCACAACAACCAACACAACACCAAGCCCAATGCCGCGACACCCACGCCCCACCCAACCCCCCACCACGCCAACAAAAAATCAGCCAACCCCCAACTAATAATCAAACACCTAACGTGGAACCCAACATCATTGGAGAACTAACCGAACTTATTAAAATGATCAAAGAACTTAACTTACTTAAATGGGTTCCATTCTTCCTTGACGCCACCAGAAAGTTCAAAACAGCGCAGAACTACGACGAGAAGTGCACAGTCATACTCTCAACGTTCTCTGCCCTTGCTAATGCCTTCCCTTAAATTCATTGTCTGGAATAGCAACAGCATTGTCAACAAGACCACAGAGTTTAATCACCTCATCTCATCCCACAAACCAGATCTGGTATTCTTGACAGAAACCTGGCTCAGGGCTGGCGTTCCGCTCGTGATACCAGGATATGTGACGCACCGGGCTGATCGATCGGATGGTGTACATGGAGGTGTGGCCCTTCTTGTGCGTCAAACCCTGTTGCACCACAGGCGACAAACACCACAACTGCAACATGTGGAAGCGGTGGCGGTTAGACTGCACACGAACCCCACACCTCTCACTGCCGTGGCCCTCTACATTCCACCAACCACACCACTCCCGGCAGAGGACCTCACCAGCCTCCGCCGGCTCGACTCACGTGTGATCCTAGCAGGTGACTACAATGCTAGGCACACCTCCTGGGGCTGTCTCAGTAACAACAGTAAAGGTATTGCCCTACGCAAGTACCTTAAAGAAACCATGCTAACCCTTCATTACCCTGACACTTTTACCTACTACCCCTACTTCCACACTGGCAGCCCCAGCGTACTGGACCTGGTGGTTAGTACCCCACTACCAAGGGTCAACCCCCTTACTGTCAGCACCGCCCTGACGTCTGACCACCTCCCCGTCATGGGGACACTAGACACAACAGTCACCCCCACAGTCACAAATCTCATCTTTAATTACAGGCTGGCTGACTGGAAAGCCTACCGAACAGCCATGGACCAGCAGCTAGATCTGCAACGTAAAGCCCGCTCAAAGGAAGAACTTGACCAACATGTTCTTCACTTTGCAGACACCATCATCACCTCAGCTTCACTGCACATCCCCCAAGTCAAGCCACACCCACTCGGGGCCCCACTCCCAAACAACATCAAACAACTCATCTCATCACGCAACAAGGCTCGTGGCCGTTGGCAGCGGACCCGCCTGCAGCCAGACAGGGACTGCTACAATGCACACTTCCGAAGGTGCAGAGTGGCCGTCGCTGAATGGGTGTCGGCGAGCGAAGTAAAGCGGCTACGTGCACTGTCGCTTGCGAATGGCTCGGTGTGGCGCTTTGCTCGCAACCTACGCTCCGCCAAGTCTGCGATCCCGCCTCTTGAGGCGGACGGTGGCATGGCGGAGTCGGGGAGTGACAGAGCTGAGTGCTTGGCTGACCACTTTGCAAACTCATTCACCCCGGCACCAGTTCCACCACACCAATCAAAACTCCCCACTCACTACCACCCCCCTCCTCCACCTCTACCTGGTGCCCTGAAGCTGGCCACGCCCAGGCAAGTCAGGAAGGAGATCGACCGAGTACGAGCAAATGCCGCCCCAGGCCCCGATGACATCACACCACGACTTCTCAAATCCATATCACGTAAAGCTCTCATCTACCTCACCAACATCATCAACTCCATCCTCATTACTGGTCACTATCCACTTCCATGGCGCGAGGCCACGGTAGTGCCCATCTTCAAGGGGAAGGGCCCCGCCGATCGACCAGCATCGTACCGCCCCATATCGCTGCTATCGGTGACATCCAAGGTAGCGGAGCGCATAGTCCTGTCCAGGTTGGAGGAGGAGGTTGACCGCCTGCAGCCGCTCCCAGAGTTTCAGTTCGGCTTCAGGCGGCGACTGTCCACGCAGCACGCATTGGCTCATGTCACCGACCAAATCACCCTCAACTTCACCCAAAGGAACCATGTTGGCATGGTGTTGCTAGACCTGAGTCGTGCATTCGACACTGTCCATCACCAGGCCCTTATCCTCAAGCTAGCATTCCTGGGAGTCAACCCTGCACTTCGCTCCATCCTTCATTCATTCCTAGAAGCCCGCACGTTCCGCGTGCGAGTGGAAAGGTCCACCTCATCCTCACGAGAGATCACTGCAGGAGTACCCCAGGGGTCTACGCTCTCACCTCTATTATTCTCCTTGTATACGCACGACATTCCTAAACCCCCCGAATGCACGATTGTCATGTACGCGGACGATACCGCGCTGATGGTCAACCATCATGACCCCCTGCTAATAAAAGCCAGGCTGACCTCGGCCATCCGCACTGTCACAACGTATTTTACTTCCTGGGGCATCCTTCCTAACCCCTCCAAAACTGAAGCAATCTTTTTCACCCGACGACGCCCCCGTCTGCCCCCAGCACTGTTCGTGGGAGGAGCAGTGATCAAGTGGAGCGACTCAGTGAAATACCTCGGTGTGACACTGGATCGCACACTGCGCCTCTCACCGCACATCTCGTCTGCCACTGCCCGGGCCCACCGTGCATACAACTCTCTGTCCGTCATTCTCCGTCCCCACAGCCCCCTGCCAGATATGGACAGAGTGCACCTCTTCAAGGCGTACATAATCCCCATCTTGTTGTATGCCTCCGTAATATTTGCCCATGTACCCGACTTCCGCTTCCACCAGATAAATACATGTTTTAACAAACTCCTAAGACGTACACTCGGGAAATACAAACATGTCACCAACACACAGCTCCATGCTCTCGCAAACACTCCATCACCACGCGCCCTTGTAATACAATACGCAGACACTTTTTTCCACAAAGCAGCACAACACCCGTTACCTCTAATCAACAGCATCGGACAACACGACATCCAACACCCACACCCACACAAACTAATCACAGACTACCACCCTGGCAGACCACCCTGACTGGGTAACAATCAAGCAGGAAGACATTAAGGACACCAACCATAGTGAAAAAGTGTTATAGATATGGACGCCAACCATAGTGCCATAATTATGTATATTTTTATTGTGATTTTTATGTTGTAAATAGTGAAATATATATTCTGTGTAAATAAAATAAGTGTCAATTTTAAATAATGTGTGCATCAAGATCAAGAGACCATAGAGCTATTTAGCTCCAACCGCCGGACTGAAGGGTTTTTTAAACTTTTCCCTTTAATGTTAAAATTTTCTGCTTTTGTAAATAAATCAAACAATTTAGTAAATAGTCATGTAAATAGCTGGTAAAAGAGCACTGAGTGCTGGGGTGCCAAAAAATGAATGTATAAGAAATGTAAAGTGCAAAAATGTAAAATAAAAAGACTTTTTCAAATCAAAAAAAAATCGTCCGATCACCGAAGTTAAGCATCGTCGAGCGTGGTTAGTACTTAGATGGGTGACCGCTTGGGAACACCACGTGCCGTTGGCACTACTATTTTGCACCCTACAGAAAAAAATTTTTTTTTAAAAATTTCAATTTTAAATTTTTTTTTCCCCCACAATCACCACATTTCCCCCCCCCCCCCCCTAACACACACACACACACACACTCACTCTCTATCAATCAATCAATCAATCAATCAATCAATCAATCACTCACTCACTCACCCACCCAGCAGCAGCTGTGAATCTTTGCATGTGTATACCTCATACAAAATTCAAAGTGAAAAAATAAATAGATAAGTGTATATGTATGTATGTATGTATGTATGTATGTATGTATGTATGTATGTATGTATGTATGTATGTATGTATATATGTATATATATATATATATATATATATATATATATATATATAAACACACACACACACACCTATTTTGAAGTTTCTCTGTTTCAGTGGGCAGTTATGTATAATAATGAGAGATTCAAAAAGACGTTGATAACAATGTCATCAATGCCTGTTTAGTGTGCTCATTTGTTGGATGGTCGGCAGCAATACTAGAGGTGGTACAGCTGTAACCTGTAAAATTGTACCTGCAATGTGTTGTGTATGGAAAAAAATAAAAATTATATCATCTAAATTTTTGTTATCCAACAATAACCTTCCCATCAATGCATGATGTCACAGTAGCCATAGCTCTACTCTTTCTGCCATATAACATTGGGGGAAAAAAAAAAAAAAGGAGCTATTAGAATAATAACAAAAGATAAAAAATCATCTAACTGCAGACCAAAATTCAAAAAACTTAAAGTCCTGACTGCCATAAATGAATACGTTCTAGAAACTTTTTATTCATTCTTAAGAAAAAGAAGAAAAAAAAAATTATTATTTTTTTTTTTTTTTTTTTTTTTTAGATATTCGCACATAGGTATAACACCAGAAATGCTAGTAAATTGAGGATAGTTGAACATAACACTAGGCGATTTGAAAATGGACTAAATTACTTGGGAGTAAAACTTTACAACTTAATATCACAGAAAATAACTAAAACAATTTACCAGTATTAAAAAAAAAAACAGTAAAAAAAATTCTTCTAGAATATCCTACCTACCCTCTGAAGCTATTCTTTAATTTGATTGATAATAGAGAAATTGAACTGTTAATTTGTTGAATGGACTTGTGATAACAGCTGCTTCATGTTTTGCATAAAGTTAAATTGTGTAACATGTTATGTATTTTTTTTTTTTGAAATTTTTTTTCTTGGTAACTTGCATCATGTAAATATTAATTGTCTGCACATACATGTTCTATATCCCGGAGCCTTGACTCCACGTGGGATCAACAGAACAAAAATACAAAAAAAAAAAAAAAATCCAGCTCACTAATCTAGGTGCATTTTGCTAACAATATTTGGAATATATATATATATTTTTTTTTGTGTAACATGCAAATTCTGTATTATTCTGCACACATTATTTATAATCTTCTATCATTTTCTTAGATAATAACTATTAATTCATAAAATAGATTGTGTGTGCATAACCTCCTGGAAACATTTGCACTTACCTCCTACTTTACTTTTTCATTTAAGCAATCCTATTCGCATGTATACACTTAGGTTGCAGCATCGAAATTGTGTAAAATTCAAAGTGTGTATTGCCTGAAAAAAAAAAAAAAAAAAAAAAGACATACCAAATATTTGCATACAGCGACACACTACATATTTGCACACAGTGGAGTTTTGCGGTAATTAACCTAGCACAATTTACCACACGCAATCACACGCCCGCGATGAGATAACACACTCGCTGTTTTCCTGTTGACCGGCACGAGGAGTAAGAAAAATTGATATTTACACGAGCACACACTCCCACACTAGTCACAACGTCGGTCATCAAGTTGTGTTGAAAATTCCTGTAGCCTCTGTTTTCCCAAATGATTTCACTTAAAATTTCATTTAACAAGACCATAAACAAATTTACAATACTAATTTCTTAAACAAACACTTCAGCGAACAAGTGACTGTCGCATTCATTACAAAGCTTACAACTTAACAGATGTTTCCGATGTGAAATAAAATAAGAAAATGTTTTACAACCAACCTAGAACATTTAGTCAAAACGTTTTTGTCCTGGTTTATGATTATTTTCCGTGACATGAATGTTTCAAAACTAATAAAAATACGAATGCAGCCAAATATAATGAAGTTAGCACATAAAAGACGACTTAAAATATTTCATTTTTCGAGAATTGGCAGAGCAAGAACGCACAGGTCCAACGGAAATTTCTTTAAAGATAAACGACCATCGGACAAAAACACCCCCTCCCCTCATCCTCAAAAATACGTGAATAATATACTTTTTCAATTATATTTTTATCGTTTTTTTTTTTTTTTTTTAATATACTCATTAAAACTTCAAAATAAGCAGGTACTCGTGTGTTTTTCTCTCTACAATGTACCTGATCTCGGTGCGTAAACCTACATCATTTAGAGATGGAATTAATGTACACATACAAGTAAAATTTTGTTCCATTGTAAAATTGAGAGAAAGAAGGTTTTCCAAACGCATTAAGTATGGAGACTTTAAATAAGATTACGAGCTTATAAATGTTTGCAACGAAATAAAGTGACCATGTATCTGCAATTTCAAAAATATTTTTGCTCTGCTAACCTCACATGCAAGCAAGTAAAAATAACCTCACAACTTACTTACCTCTCTCAATTTCGCAGTACCAAAACATAGAAGGGATAAATAGGATAGTTTTTATTCGAAATCCTGCAAGAGTTTTAATTTTTATTAAAATATTTCTCCAATGTAGCATGTGTGTGGAATACTTCATCAGCAACTTGCATCTGCACCTTGAGTGAATTGAAGGGCAGCCAGTTTTAAAAGCTAAACAGAAACTGCACTCTTGAGAATGCATCAGATCCAAGTGAAATGCTTGTTGTGTGTACAGTTAAAAGTTTTATTATTCACACAATGAAAATGTAAACAAAATTTACTCACAATAATAATCACATCATCCTTGGAGGTGCACGAAGAAAGCCATTCCAGGTGGCACTGAACAAGGTGATTTGCTAGTGCTTCCACAGCAAACAGCCTTCATGAAATTATCTCCACATTTTCAGCATACTATACACTAAAGTATACCTAAGTTAATTTAACCATTTTCAAGTGATTCCAGCACAAATTACGTATTTGATTCCTTGAATAACATCTGCAAATGAAAAGTTCCCTGTTTGGTGTAGCAGTAAATTTAAACAGCTCGCAGTGCAAATTAAACAGTGCAGCTGCCATAAAAAAATTACACTATTAGTGGAACTGCCCATTATGTCATCGTAGACTGCTGACATTTAGAAAACATTGAAAAATCAGTGCTAAAGAAGCCCTACATTACTTTCGCTGTCCAAAGTGCGCTGCTCCCTACGTGAGCAAGGCATCGAGAATTTTCTGAACCGTCCGCAACCAGAAAATTGGGTAACCAGATATTTGCAGAGAGAAAAATTTTATTTTCACTTTGCTCTTGCATTCTGTAGGATCAGTCTCGTCATGGCAGATACCGCAGCAGCGACTGCAGCACCAGCTGTTGCCCCATCACAGGCAGCTTCCCCGAAGAAAGGCAAGGCTGCGTCGAAGAAGCCACGAGCCAAGCCCGCGCACCCGCGCACATCTGAAATGGTGGCCTCTGCGATCAAGAGCCTCAAGGAAAGGGGCGGCTCATCACTGCAAGCCATCAAGAAATACGTCGCCTCTACCTACAAAGTAGATGCGGAAAAGCTGGCACCTTTCATCAAGAAATACTTGAAGGCAGCAGTGGCTAGCGGCGAGCTTGTCCAAACCAAAGGCAAGGGTGCGTCTGGCTCCTTCAAGCTGGCTTCAGGGACCACCGGTGCTCCGGACCAGCCCAAGGCTCCAAGCGGCAAGCGTGGTGCAGCTGCCCCTAAGGAAAAGAAGCGATCCGTAGCCAAGAAGGCAGCGGTGGGCAAGAAACCAGTCAAGAAGACTCCGCCTACAGCAGAAAAGAAAAAAAAGGCAGCAGCTGCAACCCCCAAGCCCAAGAAGGCACCTTCAAAGGCAAAAAAGGTGTCCAAACCTCCCACGAAGAAACCCCGTGCTCCAAAGCCAAAGAAGGTTGCCCCAAAGAGCAAGTCGCCCAAGAAAGCAGCCCCAAAGCGGAAATGAAGATGCCAGCAGGACCGCTGGCACTTTCTGTGGCACTGTACCACCTTATCGGCCCTTCTAAGGGCCAACAATACTAGTCATGAAGGTATCAGTTGTTGCAATCATTGCCTCCTATAGCCACACCTCTGCCGTTAGGTAAAATTCTGGTTAAAAAATTTCTTATGGTATTTGAAGCGGGGGAAATAAATAAATAAATAAAGAAATTTATCAATTACATTGTGTGTATAGTTTAGGTGCAAAATTATTTAAAGTTTTTAAGCAGGAAAACGTCTTACAAACATCTCACTCTTATTTCAGCATATATATATATATATACACATATATACACACACACACACACATATTTTTTTTGTAAGGATTAGGTCTCAGGGTATTAATGGTGAACTTTATGCTGCTGCTGCTGCTGCTGCTGCTGCTGCTGCTGCTGCTGCTGCTGCTGCTGCTGCTGCTGCTGCTGCTGATGGTGCTGCTACTGCAGACAGGCACTGTTTGAAGAGTTTTTATTTCCTATGCAGAATACATTGCATTGTGTGCAAATCTTTTGTGTACAATATAAACAACCACCTCAAAACACAGACACTATAACTGTGTTTTTCCAAATTCTTATTAATGTAATATATTATTGGCTGGGTAAAGGTCAACGACAGCTAATAGGTACAAAAAGCCAGACAACTGTTTTCCTTTCAAATTTGACAGTTATTTTTAGCCCTAATAAGGGCTGTTTTTTTTTTCCCCCTTGCAAAAAAAATGGCAAGGAACTCAAGCACGCTCGCCACGGATACGCCGGGCAAGCTGGATGTCCTTGGGCATGATGGTGACCCTCTTGGCGTGGATGGCGCACAAATTGGTGTCCTCGAAGAGCCCCACCAGGTAAGCCTCGCTGGCCTCCTGCAGCGCCATGACGGCCGAGCTCTGGAAGCGCAAGTCTG
>NW_026962066.1:0-9475 GCF_032445375.1 Bacillus rossius redtenbacheri
GAGCCAGAAATTTCTGGCGGCGATCGAGGCCTCCGCGGCCGGGGAAATAATCCTCGGTAATTTTACATGTTAAATTAACATGTGTATTAACACAGGCTTGGAGAAGCAAGCCTGCGGGTCTCTGCAATACATTGAGCGGGGAGCCAGAAATTTCTGGCGGCGACCGAGGCCTCTGCGGCCGGGATAATAATCCTTGGTAATTTTACATGTTAAATTAACATGTGTATTAACACAGGCTGGGAGAACTAGGCATTCTGGACTTTGAAAAATTTCGAGCAGGGGCCAGAGAAATTCTCCCGGCGACAGAGGCCTCCGCGGCCGGGAGAAATCTCGGCGCTCGGGCAGCGCGTCTACCCATGGGGAGCGGGCAGCCAGAAAATTCTGGCGGCGACCGAGGCCTCCGCGGACGAGGAAAAGGTCATTGGTAATATTACATGTTAAATTAACATGTGTATTAACACATGCTGGGAGAAGCAGGCATTCTGGACTTTGAAAAATTTCGAGCAGGGGCCGGAGAAATTCTCCCGGCGACCGAGGCCTCCGCGGCCGGGAGAACTCTCGGCGCTCGGGCTCCGCGTCTACCAATGGGGAGCGGGCAGCCAGAAAATTCTGGCGGCGACCGAGGCCTCCGCGGCCGAGGAAATGGTCCTTGTTGATTTTACATGTTAAATTAACATGTGTATTAACACAGGCTGGGAGAAGCAAGCCTGCGGGACTCTGCAATACATTGAGCGGGGAGCCAGAAAATTCTGGCGGCGACCGAGGCCTCCGCGGCCGAGGAAATGGTCCTCAATGATTTTACATGTTAAATTAACATGTGTATTAACACAGGCTGGGAGAAGCAAGCCTGCGGGACTCTGCAATACATTGAGCGGGGAGCCAGAAAATTCTGGCGGCGACCGAGGCCTCCGCGGCCGGGGAAATAATCCTCGGTAATTTTACATGTTAAATTAACATGTGTATTAACACAGGCTGGGAGAAGCAGGCATTCTGGACTTTGAAAAATTTCGAGCAGGGGCCGGAGAAATTCTCCCGGCGACCGAGGCCTCCGCGGCCGGGAGAACTTCGGCGCTCGGGCTCCGCGTGTACACGCCGCAAGGCCCATTTTGGGTTATATAGGGGGTAGTGGTGTCTCTGGAGGGAAAAAATACACGGTAAATATTGCAGCCAGAGCCTATGGCAATCTGTTGGCGACCGAGGCCTCCACACCCCGGCAAATTTTCGGCTCTCGGACTGTGTGTATTCCACTGGAGACAGGCCTGCGGGACTCTGTAATATATTGAGCCGGGAGCCAGAAAATTCTGGCGGCGACCGAAGCCTCCGCGGCCGGGGAAATAATCCTCGGTAATTTTACATGTTAAATTAACATGTGTATTAACACAGGCTGGGAGAAGCAAGCCTGCGGGTCGCTGCAATATATTGAGCGGGGAGCCAGAAAATTCTGGCGGCGACCGAGGCCTCCGCGGCCGGGGAAATAATCCTCGGTAATTTTACATGTTAAATTAACATGTGTATTAACACAGGCTTGGAGAAGCAAGCCTGCGGGACTCTGCAATACATTGAGCGGGGAGCCAGAAAATTCTGGCGGCGACCGCGGCCTCTGCGGCCAGGGAAATAATCCTCGGTAATTTTACATGTTAAATAACCATGTGTATTAACACAGGCTGGGAGAAGCAAGCATGCGGGACTCTGCAATATATTGAGCAGGGAGCCAGAAAATTCTGGCTGCGACCGAGGCCTCTGCGGCCGAGGAAATGGTCATTGGTAATTTTACATGTTAAATTAACATGTGTTTTAACACAGGCTGGGAGATGCAGGCATTCTGGACTTAGAAAAATTTCGAGCAGGGGCCCGAGAAATTCTCCCGGCGACCGAGGCCTCCGCGGCCGGGAGAACTCTCGAAAACCACCTCGTTCGTGGTTGTTTGCCGTGCGGGGCGAATCGGGAAATCTAGCAAATAGCTGAAGACATTCTCCCGGCGATGGAGGCCTCGGCGGCCGGGAAAAACGCCCGCGCTCGGGCGTTGCGCGCCCCCTTGGCAAGGCCCATTTTGGGTTATATAGGGGGTAGTGGTGTCCCGAGGGGAAAAAATTAACATGTTAAATACTGCTCCCAGGCAATTGTAAAATGTCTCGGCGACGGAAGGCACCACTACCCGGCATATTTACGCCCCTCGGACTCCGTGCGCCAGCCTGTAATAGCGAATCGGGACTTAGAAAAAAAATTCGAGCAGGGAGCCAGAACATTTTCCCGGCGATCGAGGCCTCCGCGGCCGAGGAATTTGTCATTGGTGATTTTGCATGTTAAATTAACATGTGTATTAACACAGGCTTGGAGAAGCAAGCCTGCGGGACTCTGCAATACATTGAGCGGGCAGCCAGAAAATTCTGGCGGCGACCGAGGCCTCCGCGGCCGGGGAAATAATCCTCTGTAATTTTACATGTTAAATTAACATGTGTATTAACACAGGCTTGGAGAAGCAAGCCTGCGGGACGCTGCAATACATTGAGCGGGGAGCCAGAAATTTCTGGCGGCGACCGAGGCCTCTGCGGCCGGGATAATAATCCTTGGTAATTTTACATGTTAAATTAACATGTGTATTAACACAGGCTGGGAGAACTAGGCATTCTAGACTTTGAAAAATTTCGAGCAGGGGCCGGAGAAATTCTCCCGGCGACCGAGGCCTCCGCGGCCGGGAGAACTCTCGGCGCTCGGGCTCCGCGTCTACCCATGGGGAGCGGGAAGCCAGAAAATTCTGGCGGCGACCGAGGCCTCCGCGGCCGAGGAAATGGTCCTTGGTGATTTTACATGTTAAATTAACATGTGTATTAACACAGGCTGGGAAAAGCAAGCCTGCGGGACTCTGCAATATATTGAGCGGGGAGCCAGAAAATTCTGGCGGCGACCGAGGCCTCCACGGCCGGGGAAATAATCCTCGGTAATTTAACATGTTAAATTAACATGTGTATTAACACAGGCTTGGAGAAGCATGCCTGCGGGACTCTGCAATACATTGAGCGGGGAGCCAGAAAATTCTGGCGGCGACCGAGGCCTCTGCGGCCGAGGAAATGGTCATTGGTAATTTTACATGTTAAATTAACATGTGTATTAACACAGGCTGGGAAAAGCAAGCCTGCGGGACTCTGCAATATATTGAGCGGGGAGCCAGAAAATTCTGGCGGCGACCGAGGCCTCCACGGCCGGGGAAATAATCCTCGGTAATTTAACATGTTAAATTAACATGTGTATTAACACAGGCTGGGAGAAGCAGGCATTCTGGACTTTGAAAAATTTCGAGCAGGGGCCGGAGAAATTCTCCCGGCGACCGAGGCCTCCGCGGCCGGGAGAACACTCGGCGCTCGGGCTCCGCGTGTACCCGCGGCAAGGCCCATGTTGGGTTATATAGGGGGTAGTGGTGTCCCGAGGGGGAAAAAATTAACATGTTAAATACAGCTTCCAGGCAATAGAAAAATGTCTCGGCGACGGAAGGCACCACTACCCGGCGAATTCCCGCCCCTCTGACTCCGTGCGCCAGCCTGTAATAGCGAATCGGGACTTAGAAAAAATTCGAGCAGGGAGCCAGACAATTCTGTCGGCGACCGAGGCCTCCGTGGCCGGGGAAATAATCCTCGGTAATTTTACATGTTAAATTAACATGTGTATTAACACAGGCTTGGAGAACCAAGCCTGCGGGACTCTGCAATACATTGAGCGGGGAGCCAGAAAATTCTGGCGGCGACCGAGGCCTCCGCGGCCGGGGAAATAATCCTCGGTAATTTTACATGTTAAATTAACATGTGTATTAACACAGGCTTGGAGAACCAAGCCTGCGGGACTCTGCAATACATTGAGAGGTGAGCCAGAAAATTCTGGCGGCGACCGAGGCCTCCGCGGCCGAGGAAATGGTCCTCGGTGATTTTACATGTTAAATTAACATGTGTATTAACACAGGCTGGGAGAAGCAAGCCTGCGGGACTCTGCAATATATTGAGCGGGGAGCCAGAAAATTCTGGCGGCGACCGAGGCCTCCACGGCCGGGGAAATAATCCTCGATAATTTAACATGTTAAATTAACATGTGTATTAACACAGGCTGGGAGAAGCAGGCATTCTGGACTTTGAAAAATTTCGAGCAGGGGCCGGAGAAATTCTCCCGGCGACCGAGGCCTCCGCGGCCGGGAGAACTTCGGCGCTCGGGCTCTGCGTGTACCCACCGCAAGGCCTATTTTGGGTTTTATAGGGGGTAGTGGTGTCTCTGGAGGGAAAAAATACACGGTAAATATTGCAGCCAGAGCCTATGGCAATCTGTTGGCGACCGAGGCCTCCACACCCCGGCAAATTTTCGGCTCTCGGACTGTGTGTATTCCACTGGAGACAGGCCTGCGGGACTCTGTAATATATTGAGCCGGGAGCCAGAAAATTCTGGCGGCGACCGAGGCCTCCGCGGCCGAGGAAAAGGTCATTGGTAAAATTACATGTTAAATTAACATGTGTATTAACACAGGCTGGGAGAAGCAGGCATTCTGGACTTAGAAAAATTTCGAGCAGGGGCCCGAGAAATTCTCCCGGCTACGAGGCCTCCGCGGCCGGGAGAACTCTCGGCGCTCGGGCTCCGCGTCTACACATGGGGAGCGGGCAGCCAGAAAATTCTGGCGGCGACCGAGGCCTCCGCGGCCGAGGAAATGGTCCTTGGTGATTTTACATGTTAAATTAACATGTGTATTAACACAGGCTGGGAGAAGCAAGCCTGCGGGTCGCTGCAATATATTGAGCGGGGAGCCAGAAATTTCTGGCGGCGACCGAGGCCTCCGCGGCCGGGGAAATAATCCTCGGTAATTTTACATGTTAAATTAACATGTGTATTAACACAGGCTTGGAGAAGCAAGCATGCGGGACTCTGCAATATATTGAGCAGGGAGCCAGAAAATTCTGGCTGCGACCGAGGCCTCTGCGGCCGAGGAAATGGTCATTGGTAATTTTACATGTTAAATTAACATGTGTTTTAACACAGGCTGGGAGATGCAGGCATTCTGGACTTAGAAAAATTTCGAGCAGGGGCCAGGGAAATTCTCCCTGCGACCGAGGCCTCCGCGGCCGGGAGAACTCTCGAAAACCACCTCGTTCGTGGTTGTTTGTCGTGCGGGGCGAATCGGGAAATCTAGCAAATAGCTGAAGACATTCTCCCGGCGATGGAGGTCTCGGCGGCCGGGAAAAACGCCCGCGCTCGGGCGTTGCGCGCCCCCTTGGCAAGGCCCATTTTGCGTTATATAGGGGGTAGTGGTGTCACGAGGGGAAAAAATTAACATGTTAAATACTGCTCCCAGGCAATTGTAAAATGTCTCGGCGACGGAAGGCACCACTACCCGGCATATTTACGCCCCTCGGACTCCGTGCGCCAGCCTGTAATAGCGAATCGGGACTTAGAAAAAAAATTCGAGCAGGGAGCCAGAACATTTTCCCGGCGATCGAGGCCTCCGCGGCCGAGGAATTTGTCATTGGTGATTTTGCATGTTAAATTAACATGTGTATTAACACAGGCTTGGAGAAGCAAGCCTGCGGGACTCTGCAATACATTGAGCGGGCAGCCAGAAAATTCTGGCGGCGACCGAGGCCTCCGCGGCCGGGGAAATAATCCTCTGTAATTTTACATGTTAAATTAACATGTGTATTAACACAGGCTTGGAGAAGCAAGCCTGCGGGACTCTGCAATACATTGAGCGGGGAGCCAGAAATTTCTGGCGGCGACCGAGGCCTCTGCGGCCGGGATAATAATCCTTGGTAATTTTACATGTTAAATTAACATGTGTATTAACACAGGCTGGGAGAACTAGGCATTCTGGACTTTGAAAAATTTCGAGCAGGGGCCGGAGAAATTCTCCCGGCGACCGAGGCCTCCGCGGCCGGGAGAACTCTCGGCGCTCGGGCTCCGCGTCTACCCATGGGGAGCGGGCAGCCAGAAAATTCTGGCGGCGACCGAGGCCTCCGCGGCCGAGGAAAAGGTCATTGGTAATATTACATGTTAAATTAACATGTGTATTAACACATGCTGGGAGAAGCAGGCATTCTGGACTTTGAAAAATTTCGAGCAGGGGCCGGAGAAATTCTCCCGGCGACCGAGGCCTCCGCGGCCGGGAGAACTCTCGGCGCTTGGGCAGCGCGTCTACCCATGGGGAGCGGGCAGCCAGAAAATTCTGGCGGTGACCGAGGCCTCCGCGGCCGAGGAAATGGTCCTTGGTGATTTTACATGTTAAATTAACATGTGTATTAACACAGGCTGGGAGAAGCAGGCATTCTGGACTTAGAAAAATTTCGAGCAGGGGCCGTTGAAATTCTCCCGGCGACCGAGGCCTCCGCGGCCGGGAGAACTCTCGGCGCTCGGGCTCCGCGTGTACACGCGTCAAGGCCCATTTTGGGTTATATAGGGTGTAGTGGTGTCTCTGGAGGGAAAAAATACACGGTAAATATTGCAGCCAGAGCCTATGGCAATCTGTTGGCGACCGAGGCCTCCACACCCCGGCAAATTTTCGGCTCTCGGACTGTGTGTATTCCACTGGAGACAGGCCTGCGGGACTGTGCAGTATATTGAGCGGGGAGCCAGGAAAATCTCCCGGCGACCGAGGCCTCCGCGGCCGAGGAAATGGTAATTGGTGGTTTTGCATGTAAAATTAACATGTGTATTAACACAAGCTGGGATGAGAGGAATTTGGCGGCGACCGAGGCCTCCTCACCCCGGCAAAATATCAGCTACCGGGCTCTGCATATTCCTACAGAAGCAGGCCTGCAGGACTCTGCAATATATTGAGCGGGAACCAGAAAATTCTGGCGGCGACCGAGGCCTCCGCGGCCGAGGAAAATTGTCATTGGTGGTTTGCATGTAAAATTAACATGTGTATTAACACAAGCTGTGACCAGAGGAATTTGGCGGCGACCGGGGCCTCCACACCCCGGCAAAATATCAGCTACCGGGCTCTGCTTATTCACATTCAAGCAGGCATTAGGGACTCTGAAAAGTTTCGGGCGGGGAGCCAGAAAATTCTCCCGGCCACAGAGCCCTCCCTCCCGAGAGTCTGTGTAAATGCCTGTTATACAGGCCCCATGAATTCCAGCCTTATAGGTTATTTTAAGTCTCCGTTCGTGGTTGTTCGTAAACAACTGCGATTCGGGATTTTGACCTATTTCCTATGATCATGTTCCCGGAAGTTAGCCAGCCTCTTTCAGTCAAAATCTCATATTTTGGGTACCTTTGTGAACCCATCGATAGGCCCATTTTGGGTATATTAGGGGGACATGCAATCGGGAAAAATTGGAATTATTTGCAATATGGAAAGAATATGTACATAAATGAAAAGGGAGTCCCCCCGAGTTTTCTCGCCCTATATATATTGCAAAAATATCCAATTAATTATTGTGGAACCTGTAGCACCTTTCTATGAAGCAGAATTAACATTACAGAACGGTTTGAATGCTACCACCTCAGTTTCTCTACAATGCATTGGATTTCAAAGAGGTGAATTACTGTGGATGGTACTGTTGTATGGCTAACAAATCGTCTGGGAAACAATGCAGAATTAAATTAAGAAGGTTGTATGTTTTCTGTTACATGGTGGAGGTGCCCTCTAGTACACAGTAAAATGTTTTGTGGACTGCAGCTCCTTGAGGAATTAATTCAGTATGGGTCTTGTAGTGGTCTGAAAGTGGATGATGAAAAAGAATGTATAATGGTATTCAGAGCACCTCGCGGTGAAGCGGACATGCTACCTCAAAATGCTTGATTGATTCATGCCCAGTTCCCCCAAGAAGCGGTACATTGAAAAAATTGATTTACTTTGTGGATGATACTAGCAAATACTATCCGCTGGGGGAAGTAAGCAGAAATTTGGTGGTCGTATGTTTGTTACATGGTAGAGGTGCTTTCTAGTACACAATGAAATGCTTGGTGTACCGCTGCTCCTTGAAGAATTAATTCCATATGGGTCTAGCCGTGGTCTTAACTGTGAACACGAAGAACTATCTAAAGTGGCCTATCTGTCTGAACTGCAATACACAAGCTGCGAGCCAATGCTATACCTTTCTCAGGTAACGAGCTCTTGTGCGGCGATTCGATTGGATGCGAAATGGTGGGGAACGCGGTGTCCGGTCGTCTTAACCAAGTAATGGTTCCCCTCTGTTAACAATGAAATGTTTGATGGATCGCAGCTCCCTGAGAGACAAGTTTCAAAGGGGTTAGTCGCGGTCTTCAATCCTGGCCAAGGTGCAGTCACCATCTATAAGAGATACCTGCTTTACTGAAGGGTAGCAAGAGTTCCCTTGCCCGCATGTTGCTCCGTGGGGGTATATCAGTATAAAGGTAGAAGAAGCCATGATCGGAGCTTCGGTGGATGAGATTGGCGGAGAAGACATGTTCTTGTCTATCTGGTAGATCAGGGGGGTGGCAGCTGATCCGGAGAAAGCAAGCGGACTCCCGATGTTCCGTCGACTCCCAATGTACACTTGAAACATGCACATTTGGGTGGCGAGGGGGCGTTGTGGCCATCCGAAAACATGTCTTCATCTCTCTTATTGGTGGACCGCTGCTCCTTGAAGAATTAATTCCATATGGGTCTAGTCTTGGTGATAACTGTGAACACTAAGAACTATCTAAAGTGGCCTATCTGTCTGAACTGCAATACACTAGCTGCGAGCCAATGCTATACCTTTCTTAGGTAACGAGCTCTTGTGCGGCAATTCGATTGGATGCGAAATGGTGGGGAACGCGTGTCCTATCGTCTTAACCAAGTAATGGTTCCCCTCTGTTAACAATGAAATGTTTGATGGATCGCAGCTCCCTGAGAGACAAGTTTCAAAGGGGTTAGTCGCGGTCTTCAATCCTGGCCAAGGTGCAGTCACCATCTATAAGAGATACCTGCTTTACTGAAGGGTAGCAAGAGTTCCCTTGCCCGCATGTTGCTCCGTGGGGGTATATCAGTATAAAGGTAGAAGAAGCCATGATCGGAGCTTCGGTGGATGAGATTGGTGGAGAAGACATGTTCTTGTCTATCTGGTAGATCAGGGGGGTGGCAGCTGATCCGGAGAAAGCAAGCGGACTCCCGATGTTCCGTCGACTCCCAATGTACACTTAAAACATGCACATTTGGGTGGCGAGGGGGCGTTGTGGCCATCCGAAAACATGTCTTCATCTCTCTTATTGGTGGACCGCTGCTCCTTGAAGAATTAAATCCATATGGGTCTAGTCTTGGTGATAACTGTGAACACTAAGAACTATCTAAAGTGGCCTATCTGTCTGAACTGCAATACACTAGCTGCGAGCCAATGCTATACCTTTCTCAGGTAACGAGCTCTTGTGCGGCAATTCGATTGGATGCGAAATGGTGGGGAACGCGTGTCCTATCGTCTTAACCAAGTAATGGTTCCCCTCTGTTAACAATGAAATGTTTGATGGATCGCAGCTCCCTGAGAGACAAGTTTCAAAGGGGTTA
>NW_026962067.1:0-9437 GCF_032445375.1 Bacillus rossius redtenbacheri
AGACGTTACCTCTGCATACTCAGCAGATGGATCAAAAGACATTTTGACCACAGTACACGGGTACTGGATGAGATCTATGATTCAACTAGCTTCTTCAGGATCGTTGTCCTCAAATTTATATCACAGTACAAAATTTCAATATGGCCGCTGGACATGTTATTAATTTGTCAACATTTAATTTTCAAAATATTATTTAACTGTAAAAATTAAATGCAATCATTAAATTAAAGATTTGTCTGTTATCAAAGAAACATGTACAGTATACTTAATGCTCTAAGATGTAGATGTTATATAGAATAAAATAATGTTTAGTTGGATGAAGAATATTTATAAATTGTATTTTATGATTTAATAAAATTTAAACAGTTGATATTAAGAGGTGTATCTTAATTTTTGTAACTTAGTTCTGTATCGGGTGCAGATGGAGAATGAGTGTTTAATTGAGTGTTGATTTTGAATATGAATGTCGAATTAAGTGTCGATTTTTGAAAAATGAGTGGAGAGTATTTATTTCCATACATTACAACATTTAAAGTATGATTATCGCACAGGAATTGTCTCATGTCATTTATGAAGTTGGGTAGTCTAAATATATTTGGTTATTCAATTGTTCTAGCTCCTGTAGCATACGCCTGTTTTGTCTGCTGCGGGAGTGACGTCTGTGCTTGGGAAGAGGCTTTCACAGCAGCGCGTGTTCGGGCAGGAGGAAACACGCAGAGCCACTTAGGGGTGTTTGTGTCGTCAACCATAGGCTGCGCCGGGTTTTTGGAATGTGTTGTGCAGGTTATTTCGATCGAGTTCTGGGGCCTCACAGCATCGCTCCGCTAACGTGGTAGTCTGCTTCTAACCACGCTCTCATCATCATGGCTTCATCCAGCGACAGTGAAATGGATGATAGTAGGGAGCGATCCCGCAGCCCTCTGCATCGAAGGACACTTTCTTCCCTGGACAGAGAGGCTGAAAATGATGCCGCTCGAACTGCCATTCTGCTACTCAGCAGTGGTAGTGATGATGATGATGATTATGATGTTGATGATGACAATGATGATCAAGATGATGATGATGGCGATGATGGCGATGATGACGAAGATTTTGATGATGGTGATGACGAAGATTTTGATGATGATGAAGGTGATTATGTAGACATGGATAATTATACGGAAGATGAGTGGGATGCTTATTTACAAAATTTGTTTGCGGAGATAGACGATGAACGGATGACGAGAGATTTTGAAGTGGAGGAGTAATTTATTATTATCTTCCTTCCAACCTCTTTGCTGTCATCTTTTGTTGTTGTAATTAATGCTGGGAAGTATGTTTCAGCGATGGTTATTTTTCCCTCAATGTTTGCACATATTTACCCTCCCCTTGTGTTCTTATGGGAATTGTTTTCATTTTTCAGCTTCGTGGGGGGGTAACACAGCCAGGCATGGCACTTGGGATAATGTAATCGGATGGATGGTTTGTTTGTTACAAACAAATGAAAAGCCATTCCCTTGCATTACTCCTCTGGTTCCATGCTTGCCCGGTGCCAAGTCCGGGTAAAATAGTGGAGGCATAATTTCTAAGTAGTGTCGAGATGTAGTATAGTGGTTCCAAACTGACTACAATTGCTACAACTGTCTGCCACTACGAGAAGAAGAGAGAGAGACTCTACACAACACCAATATTTTATAAATACTCTATCATATTTAATAAACATACATTAATAAATAATAATAATAATAATATGGCTACAGGTTCCAAACTTATCTCGACTGGTTACACATTGCATAACACTTGTAGGTTTTTAAATTCAAACTTGGCACCATCCGGCGACAATACCTTGAATTAAAGATGGCCGACAGTGGTGCCATCCGGTAGCGACTTTATGAATTAAAGATGGCGATGGTGGCGCGCTCCGGCGGTAACTTTAAGAATTAAAGATGGCGATGGTGGCACACTCTGGTAGCAACACTAGGAACTAAAGATGGCGATGGTGGCGTCATCTGGTATCGATTGTATGAACTAAAATATGGCGATGGTGGCGCCATCTACCAGCCAACTTGAGAACCAAGATGGCGGCGCCTCTGGCAACTAATTTTTGAATTTGGCGCGCGATACTAGCGACATCTACCAGCCAACTTGAGAACCAAGATGGCGGCGCCTCTGGCAACTAATTTTTGAATTTGGCGCCATCTGGTAGTCTGTGCTGGAATTAAAGATGGCGATGGTATAATAATAATTTGAATTTCATGCATTTGGGAAGGCAAAGACACCCTCCCCCCTTTTATCATAAAACTTGACGTCAGTACGTGACATATATAGATTATTTATTCCACCATATCCCAATTGGTCTCGTGGTCTAGTAGTCAAGGTGTCCGCCTCGTAACCACGACATCCCGGACGTTTTCACGTCCCATGGATCGAATCCCAGCCTCGGCACTGAAATTATTTTAGTTAAAGAAAAAAAATAAAATAATCCCTGCTGCTATCTGGTGGCGACCAACAGAACTATATGACGTCGCAAGATGGCTGCCTCCAGCAGACGGAAACAAGATGGCGGCCTGCAGCAGACGAAACAAGATGGCGGCCACCAGCAGACGAAAACAAGATGGCGGCCACCAGCAGACGAAAACAAGATGGCGGTTGATGTTTACATCGAATTTCAAAGTTCGAAAAAAAAAATTCAAATCCAAGATGGCGCCCGTGACACAAAGTGCAACGGTGACGTCATGATTCGAAGTTGGTGGAAATTTCTAGAAATACAAAATGGCGGATGGATTAGCATGGATTGGCATACAGATTAGCATGGATTAGCATAGATTAGCATAGATTGGCATGGATTAGCATAGATTAGCATACGGATTGTCATAGATTGGCATAGATTAGCATAGATTAGCATAGATTGACAAGGTCAAGGTCAAAGGTCATGATGACGTCATCCAAGATGGCCGCCGATGACGTCATCCAAGATGGCGGGCTCCTGGCTCCTGCGCCTGTGCTTGAACCCCCCATTTCCAACTACTATCATTCTTAAATGCGCAGAGAATAAATAGATTTTTTAAAAGGTTTGTAAATAAGATTTTTACCTCCGACACAAATATAGGAGTGTTAGAAGTTTGAAGCATGTCTGAGTTGGCATAAGGCATGATTTGAGGACTTGCGCGTGATTTCTCACTGGGCTTCCGAGGACCAGATGTGGATCCGAGGACCTGACCCAGGTCCTCGGATTGAAAAAAACCTTATTTTCTCGTATATCCTGTCCTTTAATGCCTTCCTGCAAATTTTCAACGAAATCTGGCCGAGTCCTCGGTTACACCGTAGAGCGACAAATTCATAGTTCAGCGTTTTACCGGTAGGAAGTACTGTAGTCGAAATTATTAATACACCGAGTGTCCGTTTATACGATAGTAGACACAATTCGAGGACCTGGTTACACACTTCTCTGAACACACAGTTTGCCTACAGCCGCTGTAACCGAGGACGTAAATATTTCTGCATACCTTCAGCTTCTAAAACACTTTAGTATTAATCCTGCAAACCTACGACCTTGAATTTTTTAACTGTAAGCGAGGACTTGTTTGTTTAATGTGTTACCATGATATTAATACATCCATATGAACTGCGGAAATGGAATGTCCGATTATTTTTGTCTTCTTATAGGAATATAATAACGAGTATTAAAGCCCACAGAACATATTTGCTGTGCGTTAAATAAGCTCTTCTTTGTGATTTTTTTTCCTTCAAATTGTTTCTAATTACTTATATTTTGGTGTGAAAATTTCCAATTTTTCGACTGTTCCTGAGATTAAATTCGTAAAATCGATGTTACGTAAAATGCGGGGTTCGCTAATCGGGGTTCTAGTGCAATTAGAACTGCGCAAACCTGCGAAACCTTTGCCGCACGCCACAAGCTGTTACAAGTGTATTTTTTGACCAATAATCTGCTTGTATTTGTGTTCCAGATAGTGTGAGAGAATGCTTATGTGAACTGGACAATTTGCATGATGCATCAGTCAGAAAATGTGTTGAAACAAACAACTCTGACCCAGTATTTTTCAAAAAAAGTAAACGTTACTTTTTTTTTATAGTGTTTTTTTATTATTGTGCTTATTTAATTAAATTCAGTTTACATAGTTTAGTTTACTATTCTTTTTATATATACATTTATATATTTCCGGCTGTGTGTATGTGAATAAACTCCTCCTAAATGGCTGGACAGATTTCGATGAAATTTTTTGCGTGTGTTTAAGTGGGTCTCTGGATGTTTTGGATTCACAATTGGACCCGGTAGGTAACGCTGTGATCGAGTTCCAGAAAGAAAACTCTTTATTTTCGGATTTTTTATACTTATTTTTTTTTATTTTTTGCATATGAGAACCAAAATTTCACATCTCCACCACCACCCAATATTTCTTAACTACAAAATATGATAATATAAAGAATAATTGATCGTAAAAACTTCTGTAAAGTATTATACATAGTTTTCTTTCTGTCACTTGCGTCGTAGCTTGGCGTTGTTTAGACATTTCAATTTCTGTTCTCTTTGTTTCCATGTTCCATGTATCACAATTGCGTGCATATTGAGTGTATTATTCATGGACAAAACACATTAAAATTACATTTTAAATCATACATGAAGTGTACTTTAAAGCGGAACCTTAAACATTTGCACAATGTATGTTTTTAAGTGAATATCTTACATGATATTCCAAGAATTTAAATTTTATACAATTGTGCATTTAATGACAATCAATCAATCATGCAACCTTTTATTTTCAGTGCTTAATTGTGTCGATGATTCTATAAAATTTACGGAGTGTTAAACAGCGCATTGAAAATAAACATTTGAGTTAGCTCAACAAATTATAACATCCAAAAAAATTCAAATATAAGAACCTTATATTTATATGTTGTGTGTTTATTAAGCAACTGATCTGAGCCTCTTCACCGCCTTGCGTTCGAATATGTGCCGGAAATAGGCTATTCGTCACATGCCCTAATTGTCATCGACAATATAGAAAAATAATGCCAACACTGTAATGCATTTAAATACAAAGGTGAATCGGCCAGTCGTTGCTGCGCATCACCATTCGCCACCAGAACCATCGATAACTTTATTGGCTGGAGCCACATCTCAATGAAAATTGTTTTCGCGTAAAATTCGTTAATTCAATTCTTGCTTCCAAATGACATCATTTAGAGCAACATAAATCGTTCAGAATGAGGATGGTCGTAATTTTGAATCGACATTTAAGATTAAGGACTAAGTGTATCAAAAAATTGGTTATTTGTTCTCAATGCCTGATGGCCATCCAAAGGTTTCGCAAATCTACTTCAGGGCGATGAGGAGGAACAAATAAACACACGCTGTCAATACAACCACATCGAGCAGATGGACGAGCGAGAAATAGTGGCGAATTTGGAAATGTTGCGTGTTCAAGGGTTGGCAACCATCAGGTTTGTTCGTTCCTCAGAGATGTACTAAAAATATTGTTCATCAAATCGCATTAAGATACAAAAAACTTTATTCCTGTTAATATTATGACTTTAACACAAATTTAAATTTTTTTGGTCATTAACAAAAAAAATAAATGCCATAAAATTTATTTGAGTTTTTCTATCTTGCTATTATTTAAGACAGATTTAAGTTTGTTCTCAACTAGGGGCGTAGCCAGGGGTGTGGGGTTAAGGGGTTATAACCCCCCCCCCTTAGCCCCAATTATTTTTTTCTTAACTGAAAGCAGGTTAGCTAAAAGCCTGGGTGTCTTACTGCTATCACCGGCCACTGCACTGGAGGGGAAGAGTAAGCGAGCCCTACCGATTCTCCTTCCCTTCCCATACCCCTGGCACAGGCAGAAGCTATAAGGTTGTGACGCCGTGACGGGTCCCAAGTGTTCAAATATCTTACACCTACTGTATTTAACCAGCGTGGTAATTATAAGCAGGTGTTGACTGGGCTTCTAAAAGTGTAAGGATCGCTGTGTGTGTATAGAATTGAGACGACGACATGGTGTCATGTAACTCTTCAAGCTAAAGCTAATTGTTTCCAGGAATAGATCAGTTCTGCCGAAACCCAATCCTTTTGACGTGACGTCTAATAAATCGATGAACGCCGGCTGCACGCACGAAAGTGTCCCGTTACACTGTGTCCCGTTACGCTCATTGTACGCTTGCGCCGCATCTATCTCTCTTCCACTCGATTGGAACAACCATCGATTTGACTTTTTCGAGGCACATTTAACTTGAAACACTCTCATTCGTTTCTTACTTTTCCTATCATCGTCCTATCATTAACAGAATAACACAGATTGGAAGAAGTTAAATAGCAAATATGTATAAAAATAGTTAAAATAATCTCTTCGTTAAAGTAATAAACATATTTGAATTAATGAGTGCAAATAAAAGTACATTTATCAATTAAATTGTAGATTTAATTTCACTCCTTCTTTGTATCCATACAAAATAGTGATAATTCAATAAAAATGATTCAATTTTATTCATAAAAGTATGCAATCATTTCATCAATGTTTTGTTATGACGTTGTCACGTTAATTTATCGTCCGTAAACCGACATTACAGACAACCAATTTTTTTATTCACTTTTTTTTTGTACTGTCGAGCTTCGAGCATGATTTATGATTTTAAGTAGACGTAAACAAGACACTTGGATTGATAAAAAATATCTTTAATTAATTTCTTACTTCATCACTAAAAAATTTTTTTATAAAAAAATTAATAATATTTTTACTATTTCAATATTTTATGTTAAGTACCGAAAACTGCTAAAATAGCACTATTTTACACCTTAAAATCCACATTTTTTCCGGGGGTGGGTGGACCCCCGGACTCCCTCGTTTTAATAGGGGGGGGGACCATGCTTCTCAATCCCCCCCACCCCCCCAAACACAAATCCTGGCTACGCCACTGTACTCAACACATTTATGTTTATAGTATACACGTAATTGATAGGTCAAGTTGCGATATCTGTACGCGTGGTGGTGTCAAGTATTACATTTGTGTTTACATTTTTTTCCACTAAAATACTACAAAACGATTTGTTTGTGTGTGTGTGCGCGTGTTTGTGTGTGTGTATATATATATATACACACACACACACACACACTACTATTGCTTTGAGGCGCAGGTTGGTTACGGGAACAGAAGGATGGTTCAGGAAGAAGAGTTGGACAGAGTAGAAAAGCTCTTCTAAGCAAAGGTGAGGAGCTTGGACTCTTTGGTCCGCATTTATTTTGGATGGCACTGATTTTTAGGGGGCGGTTTGCGCCGTTTCCCGCCATGCTGCCAGCCAGCACACATACTTAAACTATAAATATCAGTAAGAATTGTAAATGTGTAGGAGATTATTCTTGGGCGCTTCGCCAGTTAGGGTCTCGGGACCCCAAAAAGGGAAAAAAATCAGACTATAATTAGAACCCCGCTGGGCCAAAGCACGACAGTATTTTTAGATGGCTGCGTCGGTGTTGGGCATTGTATGAGTCACTTAAAACTACGATTATACTTAATTAAACTTAATAGTATGAACTGCCAGCATACAACTGCAAGGACTGTGTTTTTGCGCTCCGCGTGCACGCGCGCGACTAGGCGGCTGGTGGGCAAGGAACGATTTCGGTCGCTTGTGTTTTTGTCACTCTACCATTCGGGTAATAAAACATGCGGGGAAGGTCGCAACAGTGTTGTTGGAAGGTTTGTCAGCAGGGGGCGGGGAAAGGACAAGCAAACCCGCTACTTCCGGGCAGCTGTCAAGGCAACTGACGGGCGGGTTAGATTTATTGCTCTAGGAGCAAAGAGGCTCTTGCCATAAAATCACTGTAAATTAAGAACGGCCAGTTAACAATTTTGAGCACCATAAACTTACTTCCCAAATCTTTCTCCCATTTACAAAAGAACAGCTTTTCTGCTGCTTTTGTCCTTGTAGCAGCCTGACGTGACGCCATGTCAAAAGCAGGCCAGTTTGTAAAGAAATGTTTAAACGAAAAGGTTTATTTTTACCAATAGGCCATATCTGAAAAATTGCCGATCATTACGATAACCGATAACGGGCCATCATTAGTTAGTATTTGGTGGAAATTCTATCAGAGAGGTCCTTACCAAAGTAAAGTCTTTGATGGCGATGTATTTTATTTTGTTTGTCGACTTTGTTGGTGGCGAATTTTCGGCGATGCGTCTTTTCTTACACATTAAACAACACTTAACCACATAGATGGCTACCAATAATAGCTCGTATCCATTAGGGTTCGAATCTTGTCAAACTGTTATTTTCTTTATTAATTAATGATTTATATTAATTCCAATACTACAATCAAGCTGATGTACATGTATATTTTAATACTTAATCAATTCATATTGATTACTCAATTAGTAATGTTAAAGTCTTGCTTCCATTTCTAAACGAACAAATGAAAAAAAAAACTTATGCTGTAAACAGAGAAACCCTAGGCTATATGAATTGGTTCCGCTTATATGATAAACAAAGGCTATCGCTTGAATGAGTTAAAATTAATTTATCTACAGCGTTGAGAAAAACATTAAGTTCTGATAAAAACAGTCTTCACCTGGAAGGAGCAGATATTGCAAATTAGCATAATTACAGTTCTCCCTTTATGGAAATGCAGCCCGGATCACCTTATTGTGTGTCGACAATATAAATTACCTACACAGTTATCATAGTAATTTCACACGAGCCACGAGTAACTCTATGCTAGCAATCCCCGTGTATTCTTCCAAACATATTGCAGCGACGAGAATCAGGCTCTGGTCCAGACTTCAATGCATTCGGAAAACTTAGCTATTCGCCTTAAATATATATTGTATGTATTTGTTCCCGGAAATCATATCACAAGTGCCGTCCGAACATGAAACGAAGTATGCAAAAAATGTATTATTATTTTGTGGGCTGCTTACAACGTGAATCTGTGTATGAATGTGCGTGTGATAACTAACTCTTATTAGCTTATTTAGGCAACGAGTGATTTCATACCCTTTGTTACATTTCAGTAGGTGTATGCATAACTATGATTTATTTTTTGATACATGTAAATTTGCTTCTTTAGTTAGATTTGTACATTGTCATCCATTCCATTTAAGACCGTATCCAAATTCAAGTGGGTAGTGGTGTAATTGTGTCCTCGCGTACAAAATTTGCCCATATGGAGTACTTGAATGATACGGAAGGGATTAATTTTAAGCCTCTACACTACTAGCCAGCTACAAAGGAAATAAATTTCTATATTTTCAAAACTTAATTTTTTATGTTAGCACATATATGTGTAAAGATGGTAAAATGGTACACTCAATTGCAAACACATGAATGTATAAGAAAATTCTAAGTTTCTACAATCATTTCAAAAATTACATTTTAAGCCATACATAAAATAGTTTTCACTCAATAATATATATGATAAATTAATCATTAAGAACTTTATGCTTGTTGA
>NW_026962068.1:0-9410 GCF_032445375.1 Bacillus rossius redtenbacheri
AATGTGGTCGTTGATGCTCCAAAATTGCAACTTTTATGGCCGATTTAGTGATCCGGGCTGGCTTGACGTCAAGCTGGCCCGGAAACATAGGAAAAAGCACAATATGAAAAATTCAATAAATGCATTCGTTAGTGCTACGTTAGTGCTGGTTAGTGCAAAAATTTGGTGGTTAGTCCTCCAAAATTGCGACTTTTATGGCCGATTTAGTGATCCGGGCTGGCTTGACGTCAAGCTGGCCCGGAAACATAGGAAAAGCACAATACGGATAATTCAATAAATGCATTCGTTAGTGCTACGTTAGTGCTGGTTAGTGCCGAAATGTGGTCGTTAATGCTCCAAAATTGCAACTTTTATGGCCGATTTAGTGATCCGGGCTGGCTTGACGTCAAGCTGGCCCGGAAACATAGGAAAAAGCACAATATGAAAAATTCAATAAATGCATTCGTTAGTGCTACGTTAGTGCTGGTTAGTGCAAAAATTTTGTGGTTAATGCTCCAAAATTGCGACTTTTATGGCCGATTTAGTGATCCGGGCTGGCTTGACGTCAAGCTAGCCCGGAAACATAGGAAAAAGCACAATACGGAAAATTCAATGAATGCATTCGTTAGTGCTACGTTAGTGCTGGTTAGTGCAAAAATTTGGTCGTTAGTGCTCCAAAATTTCAACTTTTATGGCCGATTTAGTGATCCGGGCTGGCTTGACATCAAGCTGGCCTGGAAACATAGGAAAAATCACAATATGAAAAATTCAATAATTGCTTTCGTTAGTGCTACGTTAGTGCTGGTTAGTCAATTTGGTGGTTAGTGCTCCAAAATTGCGACTTTTATGGCCGATTTAGTGATCCGGGCTGGCTTGACGTCAAGGAAAAAGCACAATACGTAAACTTCAATGAATGCATTCGTTAGTGCTACGTTAGTGCTGGTTACTGCCGTTAATGGTAGTTAGTGTTCCAAAATTGCAACTTTTATGGCCGATTATGTTGTAATAAAAATGCGACCCAAAACTATCTAATATAATTACTGTAAATGAAAGAAAATATTGATTAGGGGCAACTGTTGTAACTTTGTATATTTATTTAAAGGTAATATATCAGTGTTGCCAGCTATAAGTACTTACCTTGTGTCAAAACTCCCTTGGATTCTTTTAAATAAAATTTTACGTGTATTAATTCAAACGTTTAACCGACTGTCGGACTCATACAGTCATTATATACATCCCAAACCATTAGTCGCAGAAGTTAGGAAATTAAGTTTTAACCATTCATTACTAGGTATTAAAATATAATATTAAGATTTTATGTTCGTAATTTACACGTTATAAATTTCTTTTTGAGCAAAAACATATGTATATACATACATATTCTTTTATACATAGAACAGCTTAGTTAAGGGAACGAAAATAAAAATAAATTCTATTTAAAATAAAAGAAATTGTCCAACATCAGGTCACAGAATTAACTTTAATATTTTTTTATTTTTTTATATCTATACACTATACTACTTCACAGAGGACACCACAGTTTCGATATCATAATTACAAATGTTGTTATTAAAATACAATTGTGTTATATAACTTCACATAAATACATTTGGTGTTTTAAGAGTATTGGGGTCCTAGAATTTTTAATAAACATCAGCACTTTCGGGAACGTTTTTTGACAGCAAAATGGCACACAGTGATATAATTTTCGAAAAATTTCAAGTATTCCCATATTTCCCTAGAAATATTCCTAATGTCCTTTTTTTAAAATAAGAGTCACAAAGCAATTACGTATCCTATTTTTTTTAATCCTGAAAAGCCACAGAAAAAGGCCAAAAAGAAGCCACAACTTCACGATAAAAACGCTCAGACGCAAAAAAAATCATCTGTTACCAGTATGCTTACACAGTTACGCCCTTTTGTTATTATTTCGCTTTATAATCATACCTATGATTAATTTTGTAACCAAAGGTCTTACGTCCTCCAAAATACACATTTATTGGCTGAACAACATAAATATATGTGCAAATCATCCATTTTATAACAACATGCTTCATTTCGTAACTGAACGACTTACGCCCTTCAAATTTCCTACGCAGATGTCCATTACAAATACACCTACACAAAAATCGTCCATTTTAACACAAGTTGCTCTAAAAGCATACCCTATCCTAATTTCGTAACCAAAACATTTATGCCCTTTAAAAAATTAATATGCAAGGCCCAGTTACACATACACTCATGCATTAATAAACCATTTTTACACAACATGCTCTATAATCGTACACATGCATAATTTCTTAACCAAAACACTGAAGCCCTTCAAATTTAATACGCAGATGTTAATTACAAAAATGCTTACATATTTGTTTCTAAATACTTGTAAAGTTAAATAATAACCAAATAACTGATGGATAGATGGCTTTGAAGTTTAAAAAGCATGTGTTAATACAGATTGAATGAATTTATGGCTAATTTTTTAATTGTATCTTTTTGTGGATTTTCATGATGATTAAGTGATATTTAGATATATTTTTTAAAGGGTAATTAGGGAAATTTTTAGGAATATATGGAATAATCGTAAAACAGTACATAAAATTATGCAAAATTTCGGATATTTATAGGCATATATCATTAATAGATGTGCGAAATTCATTAATATTTGCTCACGATTAGTCTAATGTATGATGCGGATATGTATAATTTAGTGGCCATTTCTGCAATTCCAACACGACCACCAGCTGATTTCAATAATCCTCAGTCTCATGTTGCTCCGGAACATACTTTTCCTATTTGCTTAATTAAAATTTAAATAAAATCTTAACAACACTGCACAAATTTGGAAAGTCAACAATGTCTCACCACAGTTCATTCTACAAAATATAATTTATCCCATCTTCTCTATCGCCAGTTGTTATACCTACATGTCACATATATGGGAAACAAGCCGTTACTCATTTTGTGACAAAAATTGATTCGATATATAAAATAAAATGAACGTACACAAATACATTTTATATATCCATTTTTAATTCAAAATATTTATTTATATGTATATACTTTAAATTACAAAAGTTGACATAAAGTAAAGTATATTAGGGCTACTGTTCTGAGAAAATATTAATTTTATTGCAGAAACATAGTAGATGAACATGGAACACAACAAGCCCGTGATTAAGTACCTCGATATCGCCTGAATATAATTTACAAATTTGGAGTTAGTCTGTGTGAAAGAACAATTCATAAAATGTTTCGACATATTTAAATGGCGTACACAGAATGTTCCAAGAGCGGTATGTCTAATCCTACATGATATTCTCAAAATGACATGAAGATAAAATCTTAAAATCACACACACACACACACACACACACACATATATATATATATACACTTAGTAAAGCTTCTATTTCTAGGTAACCTTACTTATAACCCAATAGTGCCGAAATTTGGTCGTTAGTGCTCCAAAATTGCAACATGATTTCTACCCGTTAGAGATTGCAACCACCGAGTAATCTTTGGGAGCGGTCTTACCAGAGGCCGAACAACAGCTGCCTGGGAAGATGTTCAGAAAGCGCGAGGCAGATCACAAAGGCACTGCCAGTTTGAGACACATCAATCTGGAAGAGTCGGCTTCTACAGAAGTATCCAGACAGCAGATAGCGCCGGAGAAACTTTTCGAGGGGAGGCGCGGGGTGCATGTCGGTGACACTCAGCAGGTGCAGGGTATCAGCGCCGAGGTAGGTTGGATGAAGAGCAGGGGGAAGGCGGTTCGCTGGCTGTGATATGTGGAGACGCGCGGTCACGCCGCGCTACTGCAGACATGTATGTATATGGTTTCAAGTTTGAAAACCGAGAAACCGAGATTCTTTTAGTTCATTTTTTTCATCATCTTAGAGAGAGAGAGAGAGAGAGAGAGAGAGTGAGAGAGTGAGAGTGAGAGAGAGAGTGAGAGAGAGAGTGAGAGAGTGAGAGAGAGAGTGAGAGAGTGAGAGAGTGAGAGAGTGAGAGAGAGAGTGAGAACCTGTATTTTTGAATGTTTTAATGTTCCAGCATTATCTTCTAGAAACTTTACCTTTTTGGAGATAATTTTTCGGATACATTGCCCTTCTTTGAAAATACCGCAATAATATTTTTTTTTCCCTGGACAGATGTATCTTTGCTTTGAAGGCGGTCGGGGAAACATTTTATGCCATGTTGTAAAAGCGGTGCGTGCCGTTTTCAGCCGGTCAACAGGAAACGGGAAGGATCATAAGCGATTTTATGACCATCTTGCCCATCCTGCAGTCCTGCGTGAAGAGGTTTGGCGTCAGTAGTATATTTGAAGCAGTGACTGGTGAACGTATTAGCACTCCAGAAGAATTTTTCGACGAAAGTACATCAGTGAACATGTAACTTCTGCAAGGTAAGTGGATTTTATTTTACCTATATATTAGTGCATACAGCATAATTTTACATTGCCGTACAAATTGTTTTACGCATACCGGTAATTTATTTGTAGTATAATGAAAATAATAAACACCTGGGAGAAGAAGGATGTTGGTTTTAAGGAAACAATTGCGGTATGATTTTCGCTGGGCAGACAATCTTTTGAATGCCCCCAAAACTAGAAATCATTTTCGCGTAAGTTACACTTATTAGTATTTTCTTTGACGAAATAAATGGAATGTATATTCACACTATATGGAGAAATTACGTGTAAATAGACTTAGATTATGCAAGTAAATATAATCGAAAAAAATACAAAATGAAAGCAACATTTATTGTAATAAATAAATTATTTTTATCGTAATACGACTCACTTCACGTTTTTTAGGCGTTACCCTTGAATGGATAGGATAACACTGTACGGTATACATTTGTACTTCTGTGTGTTTATTTTTTGTTGTAGACCTCACTTTGAACTATTAAAACTTACATTGTAAATTTAAAATAAAATTTTATCGTCAAGGTTTTTCAAAAATTACCTTAACCCACATTAAATTAACATGACGTAAGGAGTATGCTGTACTAAATTCGTATTCATACAGTTATGAAAACGTATTACTAAGTAACTTAACAAGAGTCCTACATTACGCTTAAACGTTTCTTCCATTTCATTTCATGAAATTGTTTTCTAATTATGCGATAACCTTATAGATTTTTTAATATAAACTGTTTGTTATTATACTGTATAAGTTAACAGATAAATTATTATTTATTTACCAAATCCGTAAATAACAAATTACCGCGTATTCTTCCACTACCTGCAAATGAGTTATTTTAAATTTAAAGTAGAGTATGATAAAGATAGTTCTTTAATGTTAAAAATATGTAGTCCAATGCATTTGTTGCATTGACTATTTTAGACTTGTATTCTTTATATTTGTAGTCATACTTATTTATACAAATATCACGTATCAAGAAAAATGAACAAACAAATAAGGTACTCCGTATGGCCAGGATCTTTATCAGTCATACAGTGCAGTTACGGCGACTAATTTTTAGGAAGAGTCACTACAGAAAGTAGTTTATATATGCCTATAAATGCTTTGTTTCTCTATGATCAGCATAAACAACTAACTGTTTTATAACAAAATAAGTGTTTATTTATTATTATGTAACGACGTGTTTATTCGTGATTTCAATATCGGTATTTCATATCACGAGTCATTGTTTTGTCTTAAACAAATAAAATACACTCTTGAAAGTGTTTTTACATCCGTAAATTACTTTCACTGAATATATTTTCACTACTGTGAGCCAGCAAATTAAATTTATTTGTTTATGTGAGACAAAATAAGTAATGAATCCCGTATTAAAATAATTACATAAGTTATTCGTAGTATAATTTGTCTTGGATTAGAACATCGGACTTACAGATTTATGTGCCAAGTCGCTAAATTTAAAACCCGAAATAATATTTCGAAACATACAAATTATTTCAGATAGCAGGACACTTCCGCGAAAATCCTTAAATACATGATTAAAAATTATTAAAAATGCTAGAACAGTGTATTATTCTCAACATACAGACACCGGGCAGATATACTACATAACTATTTGATTGTGTAACTAATGAATAGTGATTGTTTGACTGCGAATGGAAGTTGAAATTAAGGTCACACGCCCAAACACCTTTGCATGTAACTTAGTTACGGGTGTAAAATTAGTAACTAATGAATTTTTGTAATTAGTATATTAAATATTGTGTTTACACAGAGTAGTGAGCTTTTCACATGTTCCTTGCAGTTTTGGAATCTAATATTAACAATTTGCGTTACAAAGCGATACTAAGATAGACGGCATACAAGTACACACAATTTTCATGAATGTCACTGAAGCTTCGCTCGCCCGGCACTCGACCTACTGTTGTAGGAACCAATAGTAAACATACATCACTATCGTTGCTTCAATCAGTGTGACCGAGTGGAATACTAGAACAAGTTGTACATGTCATGGCCGTCAATAAACTAATTACCAGTGGTCAAGTATCTATGGGATTTTGAAGTCTAGCTTGAAACAATAAAATATCGCAAAATTATAGGGTATCTTAATATAATTATCGTTACCTAATTAATGGGCTGTAGAAAATAATTAATTAAATTAATATTTTACTGCCAGTTTTGCAAATTGAATCAGGTTGTGTTTCACTTGGTAACGAAATAATACCACTTTCAATGAAGTATATTCTTAGAACAAATATACCTTAAGGGGTGCCTCCCATTTCAGGTCAAGATTTTATATTTACATTAATAACAGATAAACTTGTAGACTTTTTCAATTGTTTAACTTTCACTAAATGAAAAATATATACAGCCCATACTTTTTGCATAATTAGCTGCCGAAGTTACATTTTTAACGTTTTTGGTTGTACAAATAAGGATAATTTAATTTCTTGCAGAATTGAAACTTTTTAGGTTTAACTGCAATGCCACTGGCTACTTCAAAAAATGGTTTGAATTTCCTTCAGAAAATATTAATTTATTTTACCTGGCATTTCAAAATTCTCAAATTTGTTACGATTTTGACAGCCAAGAAACATAAATGAGTTTTTGTGATGGAAATGCAAACCACATCATGAATTAGCCAGTGGTATTGCAGTTAAACCTAAAAAGTTTCAGTTCTGCAATAAATAAAATTCTCCTTATTTGTACAACTCAAAAACGTTAAAAATGTAACTTTGACAGCTAATTGCCTATGCAAAAAGTATGCGCTGTATGTATATTTTATTTCGTGAAAGTTAAACAATTGAACAAGTCTAAAAGTTTATCAGTGATTAATATAAATATAAAATCATCACCTGAAATGGGAGGCACCCCCTTACAGATTTACAGACAAACGTATACCTATGTGGATTTTCTTTCATCAAAGCCACACTTGAAATTTTCTGATAATAATGATTTTTATTTTTTCTAAGAAATAAAAATGTTCGGCGTTATAAATTTGGTTTTTAATAATTTTTTTGAATGCAAACCGTTTCAAGAGGTTAAATTAATTAAAAATAACGTGTACATGATACATGTTACTTTTAGTTAGTCGACCTAACGTTAGTGATTAAACATTTACATTTTTTCACACTGATCATGTTTATTTTAGATAAAGAAGATTCTGATGCAACGTGATATATAATTAAAAATTTATATACCTACTAGCTTTAGTACCCGGCGTTGCCCGGGCTGAACACAGGGTGAAGGGGACCTTTTAGAAATCAGATGTAGACAGTAATTATTGTCTTCTTAATTTGAATGTCAAGTGTGCAAAATAATTTATATCACTTTCAGATCCCGACAGACGTTGTTCTGCCAGTGTATAGTTATTTACCTGTGTATATCTAAAAAAAAATTGGTGCTCTGTATGTAGTCTAGACTCTATAAATCACTATAGAAAAAAGCTTAAAAATAAGAGATTAATAATATTAAAAAGATTCCATTATCTAGCTAATACTCGGCATGCATTTCAATGCCTCATTCAGTTTTGTTTTTTTAATATGTTTGAAGCAGTTACACATATAAAAATCATCTAAATATATATTTATCTCTATCTACATCTATATATTTATATATGTATCTCTCTATCTCTATTTATCTCTTTATATCTACATAGATACATATATAACTCCCACTATCTCTATCTCTTCTATATATAAATCTCTATATAGCTCTATACATCTATATATCTCTTTATCAAACCCATTTAATTCTCTATACCTCGCTCTATCTCAACTTATATCACTGTCTCTCTCTATCTCACTCTATATATCACTCTATCTCAGCTTCTCTTTTATATTTAAATAAATTGTGTCATGCGTGCGCACTTATACATCAAAAACAGAAGACGTGCCGCTATATAATATGAAATAAACACATTTTTTGAAAAGATTTGTGCTCCAACTATTGCAAAATAGTAATACCGTCTCGAAACCTTCACGGGCATGCGCATAACCACTCACCAAAATTTCATCGCAATCGGATGAATGGTATAGGAACGCATACTGCACAAACAAACGAAAATTAAAGACATGACAAACGCATCAAACGATGGTGCGTTTGAAATTCAAGGCAAATAACTCTATCTATTGACGAAGTTAAGAACAAAACTGTTATTGGCGCCTTTATTTTGCTAGCCGCTGCGAGCTCCACTAAGCGGGCTGGTCTCACCAAGGAGAAAAAAACTGGGTGCGTGTACTTAAATACGCGCGTGAGAAGTTATATTTCTTTGGCATCATTAAAAAATAGTTTTTAATTGCATGCAAAAATAGTGCGTGGAGTCCCTCCGCGCGGAAGAAGTGAAACTTCATAATGTGGAAATGAAAATAGGAAGGGGTAGAAATTGATTTTTAGTGAAATTATATTGTATCAAATCAAACTAAAATAAATCATGAAATCATTCTACGATAAAAGCTGTTTATTTAACTAAGCGGACGGGTTCGCCCCAAGGAGAAAATTGACGAAAATTGGCGAGACCTCGTGGACATAGAGAAATGACACACACTCACTATTTATGTGTCTATGAAACATGATTTTTTTTCTGCAATATAAATTGTAATATACAAAAAGGGTATTGAAAATTGAAACAAATATGGCGATACCACAAACTGTCAGGATCTTTATTTTTTTCTTACTCTCTACTTAGTTCCTTACAATAGCACGTTCGAGTTGCACGCATTCACTCTCGCTCTCTCTCTTTCTATTACCCCTCCCCAGGAGCGTTAAACGTTTAACGTAACCTTGTTGGAAGTCGCAATAGAAGTATAACTTCAAAAATATGAATTTGCCAGACCTTACTATGTATATGATCGTGTGGCAGACATAGATAAATGACACTCACTCACTATTTGTATGTCTATGACCTATGATTTTTTCTGTTATAAAATGAAATTATCACTTTTTCACTCCTTTAGGGATGGAATTTCATGTTAATATGTGGTCTATGTGTTAATCCAGGTAATG